>NW_025335268.1:3974485-4004107 GCF_004798865.1 Varanus komodoensis | reverse complement strand
CCCCCCCCCTCCCTCCCTCCCTCCCTCCCTCCCTCCCTGTATCTTTCTGTGCTACAAAGAATTGGCAGGCTGCAACTCCCAGACAGAGACACCTGCCACATAGCTGTGTTTTAGGTTTTAAAAGATTTAAACCAGGAGATCCAGTGTCTCATTTGGCTTTAACTGGTAGGGGTTGCTGAGTACCTTCCACCTGAATAGCACACCCTTCCACTGCTGGTGAGCATCTGGGCAACCCAGTGGCACTAAGGGCCAAAATACACGACTTCTGGCAGCAACGTCTTCTTTTCATTTTTACTCTATAGTAACAGAGAGGGCTCTTCTAGACCTTAAAATCCCCCATGCTACTATCCCAATCCAGGTTGAATCCTTTGTTCGTAAAAATGGGGACGGGGAGAGATAATGACTAGCAGTAACTAGAAGGAGAATCTGTTTTCATCCTAACTGTCATGTAAACAGAATGCCAATTTTACTAGAGGACATGCAATTTCCCACTGCCTCCTCCTCTCTCACTGGCTGGGTTTTCACATCATGGGAAGCCATGGTGATTCCTTCCCCTTGCTGGTCTGTTATGTCATCTGAACCCAGTCATGACATTTCTGCATGGTACCCTTAGTTTACTGAAACCAGAGAAAAAATCATGGTCTTTTCTGTGGCTTCTTGGGTCATCTGGACCCAGGATCTCTGTTTTATCAGTTAGTATGGAAACACCATAGACACCATGGAAAGAGCAGCCACATAGTTATCTGTTCTCTACTACCCTCTGCTTCCTATCAACACATGTGTCATCATTGGCTTTATTTCTATTGACTAAGTGATGTGCCAGGAAACAGGGAGAAAGTAGGCAAATGCATGGAAGGACCAGGGCAGTGGGAAGCAGGGTGAAATTGTGGCAAAAGTATTTATTGCGATTTACTTTTAAAATCCTTTGGGCACTGAAACAGGAAGTGTGACGGAGATGCAGATACACTCAAGAGTGGGAGGGGAGAGAACCTGCCTTAAAACCTCAGGGAACCAGTCAGGGATGCAAGAAGAAAGTGGGAGGATGGAGCAGAGACCTCAGGTAGTCTGGAGGGTACGTGTGAGCAACAATCCACATGATGTGGTAACAGCAGAGGGTTGCTTGCTGTAACGTGTGAACTCAGCCACTCTCTCATTCTCCCACTTTGACTTTATTTTAAAAATGGGTTTGCTTGAGCAAAAGGTTACATTTTCCCTCCGAATGCCTCTCGACTGCACTATACAGAAGTGTTTTCAAATATGAAAGCATCCATGGGGCAGATTGATTGAAGGTGAGAGATATATTTTTAAAATCTTTCAGCTTTTGCATATGACACTTCCAAACAGGCTTTCCCAAAGAAGAAAGAGAAGAAAGAATGTGATGGTGGAGGGTTTCTTGAGACTTCTGTGTGTGCTCGCACATAGAGGGAGTGCTTTAGTAAGTCAATCACACTAACAGGTACCAGTTTTCTCGCAAGGGCCTCAGGCTAAGTAGAGCAAATGACAAAAACACTTTCAGGTTGTCATGTGCTAATGCTAAATGCCCCACAGACCTTACTGCTTATTCATCTTCATCTGCTTGACTAATGCTTTTCCCATGTTGTTATGTGTTGGTAAATTAAAGAAGCCTTCCAGACAGTTCCGTCAACAATTTACTGAAATGTACCTCATTAGCGTGGTTGAGCTGTCACATGAGTGTAATTTAATCCTGCTGAATTATCACTCAAAATGCTTGAATATCCAGCTCAAGAAGACAAGGTTTTAAGTCACAATTTCCCCCATGGATGAAATTGAACACAAAACCAAAACAAAAGACCACTGAGTTCAGAAAAAGGCACGTGCCAATTCCATATGTTTTATAGATTTGCACTGCAGTGCTATGCATGTTTCCTCAGATGTTTACTCAGATGCCACTGTATTCAATGGGACTTACTCACAGCTGCTGTGAGCTCTTCTGCCAGATGGTGCTGCCTTGAGCACCAGGGTGATCCACAAAACTACACTCATTCACAGTGGAAGGGTGGATAAGAAGGCCGATCTGGCATGCATTACTGAGATGTGGGGGTGAGCTGAGTGAGGCGAATCAGACCCAAATCTGCCTGCTTGCCTGCCTGCTACTAATAGAGCACTGACATAGGCCAGGGATGGGAGGGATCACTGTGGTTTACAGAACTTCTCTATTTTCCAGAGGGCCACTCCACCTTGGAGCCAGCCTTGAGGGGTTTCCAGAGTGGTGCTGGCCCAGTGAGACAGGCCAGGGATGTAGCTGGTGTACCAACCATCCTTTTGCCCAGCCAAATTCCTGACTGAACAGGCAGACGTAGTTTCAAGAGCAGTGTTGGAGAAACACAGGGCCATGTTTCTGGGCAACTTTAATTTTCCATGCTCCATTTTCTCTGGAGCTCCAGTTCGGGGCTTCATGGTGTTCATGATAGCCATGGGGCTATCCAACACATGAAGTGGGCATACCCTTGTTTTGGTCTTTGCTTCAAGTGGTGAGAATAATAAGACCAGTTGTGGGGAGGGGGTGTTCCAAGGAGCACCATTGTCATGGTCATACCATGGTACATAAGTTCTTCCCTGAAGAAGTGGAGGACCCAGTCAGATGGCCCATCCCAGGAGACTGATGGAATCCAGAGAATTTCTAAAAACTCTTGGGGATTTTCCAGTAAAAACAGTTGATGATCCAGATGCGGTTCTAGTCCAACTGCGGAATGATGAAATCATAGAATAGTAGAGTTGGAAGGGGCCATGAAGGCTATCTGGTCTAACCCCTTGCTGTTGCAGAACACCAATTTACACCATCCCACTCAGATGGCTGTCCAGTTGCTTTCTGAATGTCTCTAGTGTGGGAGAGCCCACCACCTCTCTAGGCAGCTGGTTCCACTGTCGTATTGCCCTGACAACAAGGAAGATTCTCCTGATGTCCAGCCTGAACCTGGGCTGTCACAACTTGAATTAATGTTCCGTGTCCTACACTCTGGTATCAGCCAAATGAGATTTTGACCTTCCTCTTTGTGACAGCCTTTGAGGTACTTATAGAGGATACCATGTCCCCCTCAGTCTCTCTTCTTAAGGCTGCACATGCCCAGTTCTCTCCCTCTCTCCTCACAGGTCAGTGTTTCCAAACCCTGGATCATTTTTGTTACCCTCCTCTGGACCATTTCTAATTTTTCTGCATCTTTCTTAAATCTTGGTGCCCAGAACTGGACACAATACTCCAGATGAGGTGGGGTGGCATTGACTTGATTATACCTGAGTACCCTCTCTGGTGCTGCTCTGTTTCCTAGTATACTGGGGAGCTGCAGACAATGAGACATTGTCTGCAGGTCATTGACTTGAAGACTACCATATAATAGTGCCTGTCACATGGCGGTATGGACAGCAGCAATGGCTTCACTGCCTCCATTGTGTCCATTCAGAAGAGCTCTTTCAAGTGGTTCAGGGACTGCTAACATTCTGGCCAGTGAATGGTGCGCTGGTCTCTTCAAAGAGCCACTGTGATCTTTTTGTATCATACTCTGAAGATGAAATTGTTCGTCTTTGCAATGAACTTGACACTGTTAGCACAGCTCCAGCTGAGGTGTCTGCTGCTGCCATCTGCCCAACTTTGTGGGATCACTTTCAGTCGATGATGCCCATTGACGTGGACAAGGTGCTTGCAGCACTGCCACCCAACCAACTGCCCTCTTACTCCTTGTCCTTCCTGGCTAGTAAGCGCTGGCTGAGGAAGTCTGGGTGAGCGGATGCACAGAGTGGTAAGCACATCTTTATGCAAGGCGGTGATTCCTGCTGTCCTTAAGGAGGCAGTCAAGTGACCAGCCCTACAGAAATCAGCCCCAGACTCAGTGCTACTTGACAGCTGCTGCTCAGCCCAAATACCCCTTTCTAAAGGAAGGTACTTAAATACACATGATGGAGCAACCTTAGGCTCTCTTCGAGGATACTGATTATCTAGACCCAATCCAGTCTGCATTTCAATCTGGTTACAAAACCAAATCAACTTTGGTCACCCTGATGAATAACCTTTATTGGGAGAACAGCAGCTAACAGGTGAGTCCCTGTTAGCTCTGCCCAATCTCTCATCAACTCTTGATATAATCAACCATGGTATCCTCGTGGATAGACTCAATGGACTAGGCACTGTATTAACATTGGTTCTGGTTTCACCAGAGAGATCAGTTTCAGAGAGTAACATTGGGTGACCATTCCTTGACACCCTGATAATTGAGCTATGGGTTTCAGTAGGGTATTAACTTGTTTCTAGTGTTGTTTAACATCTATATTTGGTTGCTGGAAGTGGTCATTAGGGGATATGGAGCTCAGTGTCATCAATATTCTGATGACAAAATTCTATCTCCATGTGATAGCTGAATAAGGTACAACTGTGCAAGTCCTTCATCATTCCCAATGATGGGCTGAATGAGGACCAGTAGATGAAGCTGATGGAAGATGGAAGTCCTGTGGGTGAATTGTTCCTGCATCCAAGAGATGGGCTCATTGTCTGTACATTATGGGATTGCACACTCTTTGAAAGAGTTTGGGTGGCTGCACCCATTGCCAAAAATGGTTGCCGGATGAACAGTTGGGGATCTGCAAATGTTCAAAACTTCCTCCCAGTTCAGCTTGCTCTGAAAGACTGGTACAAGAACAAGAGGAAGCCTAGGGAAGCTTGGAAGTATAGATTCCAATAGGGCTGGTCCCAAGCCTAGTTCAGAGTGATTTCAGCATACACCAGCTATTATCTTTCCTGGACAGAGACAGTTTGGCCACAGTGGTACATATGCTAGTATCCTCAAGACTGGATTCCTGCAACCAGCTCTGTGTGGGGTCCTCCTTAAGGATGTCCAAAAGCTGAAGCTAGTCCAGAATGCATTAGTTTTGACTTTTCTCAGAAGCTGACACTCTCTTGCTGAAGGAACTGCATTGGCTGCCTTTTGCTATTGGGCCAGATAAAAGGTTTTGTTCCTACTACATAAAGCCCTAAGCAACTTAGAGCTACTGAGGTGTAGTGCTTCAGAGAACAGAACTGGGACTCTGGCAATCTGGGTTCTAGCTCCCACTCAGCCATGGAGCGAACTGGGTGACTTTGGGTCAGTCACAGACTTTTGACCCATCCTACTTCAGGGTGGTTCTTGTGGGGATCAGACTGAAAGGAGGAGGAAGAGGATGATGTAAGCTGCTTTGAGTTCTTTACAAAGAAAAAGACAGGATATAAATCTAATAAACAAACTTGGGATCCAAACTTGGGAGTTGGTACCTTCTCCCTTACCAAGCTATCCCATCACTGACCTCACCAGCTGGCATGCTTCCACTAATTCCGCACTGACCTATGGCCCAGTTGGTGTCCACGTGCAGTAGAGCCTTCAGTGCGGTGGCTCCCTTGCTGTGGAACTCCCTGCTTCTGGAGGTCAGGCAGGCACCAACATCATGTTGCTTTCACAGCCTGAAGATATCATCATTTTAAGAAGACGCCCTTGATTGACCAAGTATAGCTTTTAACTGGCATTCTGCTTTTTGTCTTTTAAAACTTGTAACATGTTTTTATATGGTTAATATGTTTTTAGAATCAGCAAAGAGTAGAGTTGGAAGGGGCCTACAGGGTCTTCAGGTCCAACCCCCTGCTCCATGCTGGTCTCCAAGTTAAACCATCCCTGAGAGAAGGCTATCCAGCTGCTTTTTGTGCATCTCCAATGATGTGGGGGAGCCCACAACCCTCCTAACACTCAGGAACTTTTTCCTGATGTGCAGCCTGAATCTAGCTTCCTGTAACTTCAACCCATCATTTTGTATCCTGCACTCCGGGATGATCAAGAAGAGATTCTGGCCCTCCTCCATGTGACATCTTTTTAAGTTTTTGAAAATACTGTCATATCTTCCATCCGCCTTTTTGGAACCAGCATCTTATATGATTTGGAAGCCATACTTCTGCTAATGTTACCCCCAATAGATGGGAACTTCAGCTTAAAGATAAGAGCCTGTGGCCTGTGACCCTAACAAAGCCTGCGGAAGATCCCCACTTCATCTCATTAATTGGTTCATTTATTTATTACATTTCTATCCTGCCCAATAGCCAAAGCCCTCTGGAAGGTTTACACAAATAAAGCACTGCATCATGCCTAATCAGTTTAGCTACAAACAAAAAAACAGAGCATACACACATCACAATTTTCCCATAAGTATCTCAAGTATCTGTGAATGATATTAGGAGGGTGAGTACCCGGAGGAGGGCCTTCTCTGCAGTGGCGCCCCACCTATGGAATGCGCTCCCCAGAGAGGTCCGCCTGGCACCGTCATTGTTTGTTTTTCAGCGCCAGGCTAAGACCTTTTTCTTTAAAACTTACTTTAAGTGTTAATTTATTGGTTATTTGTAGGATTTTTTAAAAAAAATTGAGCCGAGATGCACCGGGTTTTAATATTTTTATTGTATAATTTGGTTCTTGCTGTGAGCCGCCCCGAGGCTTTGTTGCGCTGGGGGTGGCATAGAAATGTTTTAAATAAATAAATAAATAATAACTGATTCAAAACCTTTTCATTTGCTGCCAAATTTTTGCAAGGACTTAACCTGTGCCAAAAATATAAGTGTTGGTGTCAGACAATGTTGGCTTGCTGGGAGTCCATTGCATTATGGGAAGGGTGCCACCAAAAGGGCTTTCTCCTTTTTACCACCTTTCAAACCTCCCCCCTGAAGGAAGGCCTTAGATGAGCAGGCTGGCTGGGAAAGTTTCTTGCTGCCAGCTCCCACTGCCCTGTATCCAGTTACCGAGTTTTGCTTCTGCAGATGCTGGTGGGGTTTAGCTCCCAGGATCTGTATTTTATCTTACTATGTTGGTACTGAATCATTTTGCTGAGTAGGGTTTTTTAAGATGTGTTGCTAGGCTTTGGGGGAAGCCTGGGAGGTACAGTTGTTCTGAGCTGAAGGTATGTTGTACAAGTACTGAAGCTAAATAGGACATGTCTGGTCAGACACCTGGAAATCCTATAAACGCTGCCTTGAGTTCCATGACGGCAGAAAAGTAGGCTATACGTGTACAAAATGCATGACTGATTTTGACTGACAGCAAGAGTACTTGTGTGATCAAGTGTCTACCAAATATAAATGACAAATAAATCCAATGAACCCCACAGATTACCATCACACTGTTTGAAAACTACCCCTCTACTACATACATTAGCAACACCATGGGGTACAGCACAGTACTGAAACAATGGCGATCCCACTCAAGTGATATTCAAACTAGGGTCAAAGCAACACTAGCAGCCATCTGTTCAGTAGGGAAATTCTTTTCTCAGTATTAAGGATGGGGAAAAATTTGTGCAGTTCATATTTTGGTACAAATGCACTCAATTCACATGTCACAAATCAGTATTGTAAACCAGACTGCAGTTATTCTTCAGCATTCAGATTCTCTAGGATTTTGCAGTGCGATTTTTCAGACAAAAATGTGTACAAAGGATGTATGTTGAGGGAAAAGGTGCACAAGAACAGTGGGAAAACACTAAGAAGTATTATACAGAGGAAAACTGTTAACAAAAGTGCATACTGATATGTGTATATTGGGAGAAAATGACTGAAAATCCATGTAAGTTCTACCACAGCCTTTTTTAAAGTTGCAAACTGATGTAGAAACAGGATGGAATGAGCTAAGGACTGGAACAATGAGGGGAACCAAAATTGACAGCTCCATCTATCCCTGCCACCAGCACACACAGAGCACACTACCTCTCTGACTTTGATTGTAGCCTGAACAAATTTGATTCTTTTGTGATTTAGGAAAGCTTATTGTTGCAAAATTTGAAAACTCTGGATGAGGTGGATTGGCTGCTGCTTTGCATATTTTGAAGAACAAAAAAAGAAATAATACATCTACTTTATGTCATCTTTCCATTGAGGGTCATCTGGCACCTTTTGTGGAAATGAGTCCTCAAGTGCTTGGAGTGTCCCTGTGTAACTCTCTATCCCTCTTCTCTCCCTCTCTCGGCTGGCTTTACATATTTAATGAGATTTTACTGTTTTAGGCATTGTAAATTAGCAGTCTTCTGAGCCCTCTCAGACCTTCTTCCACCTCCTCTCCATGTACTTGTCAGGTTCCACAGGCTGTGCTCTAAATTGCAGAAGGAAGAACCACTGGCTTTGCATAACATGAATAACAAAATGTCACAAGAATATTATATTTTCATAGATGGCACACACACAACACACACAAAACCTTTCAAGTGTTTTTCTAAGTGGAAATGAAAAAGCAACATTTATTTGAAAAACTCTGTGTTTGTGCAAGCCTCACACAATAAAACAGAGGTTGTTTAAAAATACACTCTGTATATTTCTGAATTTGATAATGCAGAAAAGCAGCACAGCACAAATGGCCAGTGGAAATTATTTTTTTACATGACTATCAAATAAACAGGTGCTTTCCAGGAGAAGTAAGCATCTTACTACAGCAGTTAACAGTGTTTGGCAGAGTTCTAGAAAACACAGGGATTTTATTATTTTTGTTTTCATGAGCTTATCAGGGGCTCGTGAACAAGAAGATAGTGGCAGCCAAGCTTCCCTTGAAGACAGCTTAGTGTCTGTTCCGGGTTTTTGTGAGCACCAGGAAAAAGACTTGTAGTGTCTTTTTCACCCCACCCAACCCCACCCCATCCCAGCAAGCCTTCTCTCTCTCTCCCTCCCCCCTCTCCCCTCCCCACCACTGCCCGGCCATTCACACACACAGAGCACTGCTCAGCCCAAACAGTGGGAAGAGGAAGAGGAGGCCTTGCAGAGAGGAAGAGGCCAGCTCAGTCACCAGCCCAACCAACGAACTGTCCCCGATTGCTGACCAAAGGCTCACCCACACATCATCACTTCCACTCTCCCTGCTAGTAACTAAGGTGATAGCGCTTTTCCCAGCACTGTGCCAAGGTACCTCTCACGGCCAGAGAGGCAGGAGGAAACCAGCAGAGGCCTCTTTGTCAAGCCCGCAACCAACATGAGTCCTCTTCACATGAGACTGAGATTCCACAGTAAAGCCCCTTCCTGCAGATGATGCAGAGCAAGCAATGGAGCCTCATCGCAGGCAGGCATGCCTTGCTTGGGGCCCCGAAGAGCCTTATCGACCCCATCCCAGCCCTGCTTGGGGCTCCGACTGACCTCCTTTACCCTGCAGTTCTTCAGCGGCAGTGCTGTGCCGATGGTGGTGGGAGGCTCACCAGGTGGGAGGCTCAGCACCCACCAGACTGCCAGCAGACCCTTTTGCCCAGGGCCTTTTCAGGGGCAAGGGGCCAGGGGACCGTCCCAGCAAAAGATCATAGGAAGCCACCAAGCCAGCTAAACAAGAAGCCCTAAGCCCCCGCCTGGAGCTCTGCTGAATTATGAGCACCTTACGAGCCTTCGCTCCGCCTCAGGAACATGAGTTGAGGGGTGCTAAGCCGCATTCTGGCTCATGTGGAGAGTGCCCATGTCCACAGATGCAGAAGGCTCTCCTTCTGAGGTGGTCACCCTCCACAAGTACAGGCTGGAGCCGTTCTCCTCAAGCACTGATTCTTTTCAATGCCTGGATAGCATTTCTGAGTCTTTGTCTAGCTAGATATTATGGGCACACAGTAAAACAAAAACACTCTGTATCACGTTGGATGATTTTTCCCCCCAGATATGAACACTAGTTAACTTTTAACAATAGAGACCATTCTAAAGGGGGCTTAGTTATAGTTAAATGCTGCCAATTCTATTTCATTTTCTCTGTGCAGATATTTTGCTTCCATGTCACTATGGTCATGAAGTTCTTGAGGCAACCCAAGTCTTTCTCAATTGAGTTCATTAAAACATTCATATTAAGTAGGGAACTAAAATTGTCAGCTAGCTCGTGATTTTTTCATTGCTGGTCACTTGATATGATTTTGCAGTTAATAATAATAGCGGCTGCTTCACAAAGGTAAATATACGCATGTCTGACATCAAGATTATGAATCTCACTATATGTCTATGTTACTTTTTTGTTGAATTCAACCCTTTCCTAAAAAATTATTTCTGTAGGCTCTGTGTTCCTTTTCAATGACATTTAACAGTTCAACTTAAAAATACAGAAGATAGCATTATAAGTTTTACCCAAAATGATTATGACAGCCATTTGAATAAAATACAGATTTTGCAAGCTGTAAAGCATATCATTAGAACACATCCTGGCCTAAGGTTTGGTTCACAAACTACAGTGCTCGAACCAAGTCATTAAATCTATCTAAAAGGGCCTCATTTGAGAAGCAATAAAATTTTTAATCATTTTATTATTAAAAGAGTGTTTAATATGTAGCTAATTAAATGCCAAAGGCAGGTTATCTGAGTTTAACCTTCAAAAAGAAAATGATGTATCAAAGTCTGCCTCTGGCATCATGGGATAGAAATGTCATCCTCATAATCATTGCGTGACAACTAGCTAGTGGCCTTTTCTGGAGGTATAGTTAAATTACCTGATTAAATTAATAGCCATTTAGATGTTTTAGGAACTGCACAGACCTATACTAAATGAAAATTAGGTCCATTACATTTTCTGAGTGGGCTAGATAGACCCTAAAATAAAACACGTATGCCATTGTCCACATTTCTGAGATTAAGCAATTAAAAGCCCTTTCTAAAAAGTGACTCATTTTCTGTAATGTGCTGACAACTAGAGTTGCCCTAATGATCACAGATATGTTTTTATCTGCCTGGTTTTCCTTATTTATCCTACTGGTGTGAAACTAGACATGTGTCAGCACGCTCTGCAAGGGTTAATTTTTACACCATGCATCTTGCAATTATTTATACTTCAAGTTCAAGAAGCAAGGCACCTGCTCTGCCTATAGGGAACCACAGCGGAGCACCGCACTAATCGTGATTACGTAAGTTGCAGGTGAGCAGCAGGTAGAAAGATCTACTGGCAGGTCTCTGATTTATCTGAGGTAGTTCAACAAGGAATTTGGCTCCCAATAGTTTAATCAGAGTGACTAAAATGGCAAGTAAAATAAAAATCCTTTGACACAGATAGCCTTTTGCTAATCATCCCTGTCTTAGCCTCAGTGTTCTTCATGTATGCTGGCCACTTACACAACACTTACACAAAAAAGATGGAATTTATCTCCAAAAAAGAGGCCAGAAAGGCTGCATTTGCTCATTTTTCTGAACAGATACAAATCCAGTAATAACTGCAATTTAAATCAGAGTGGATAACTCATGATCTTCTAGTAATTTTTTACCTACAGTTTCCATCAGGCCCAGCCAGCATAGCCAATGGTGAGGAATGATGGGATGTTGAAGGCCAACATGGCCGAAGGGCCACAGACTGTTCTTTAATCAGAAATACAACACATTTATTTATTTATTTATTTGGGGTATTTCTAACCCGTCCAATCCCTATACGTCTCTGGATGGCTTACAAACAAAATCTGACACCTCTCACCCTCGTTATCAATGTGCCTGCTCAGTCAGTTTTCCCATGGGGGAATTTTTGATGAACAACTCTCCCTCTTCTCCATTACTTCTTCATCTTTAAAATAGGCTTGGATTAGACAGCTCTTCAAGCAGAAGACCCGCACCCCCAAACAGAGGACTGTCTTCCTCAGAGTAGATGATGCACACATCTCCATGTATTGCTCACTGGATGCGGGAAAATCTACAGAGGTGCTGGTTTTTATTAAATCCCCATGTAGGTGTAGTTCCATCCCCAGTTCAAACTTCAGGAGGTCTTGGTGGAAGGCTCCACAGTTCTTGCTCAAAGATTCGGCAGTCATTTGTAACAATTCACTCGTAAGCAGAAAGTGGTCCAGAATGGACCGAGTGTGAAGCGTTTGCAAAACTGGCAAATTAGGAACTGGGAGCTTGAAAATACTCAATTCAAATCTCAACTCCACCTTCAACTCCCTGAATAACCTTAGATAAGCCACTGTCTGTCTGCCAACAAGTATATAATCTCTGTTATGGGCATGATAGTATCCTATCCTGTGGATCTCATATACATTTTAGTGTATCTCATGTTCTGATCAGATATGATTTTGTTGAAGAGAGAGACTTTTTTGCTTACTGGGCATATTATATACATGACAATAAATTTCAGTTTTTAAAACATGAATTTAAGGTTTTGCCTCGCTTGCTGGAAAAAAGTGGTGCCCCTTTTTTCTTTCTATGGAATATCATTGACTTCCCTTACAGTCATTATATACCATCATGTGTAATTCTGCTGATTGCCAGTTGAAGTTTGAGCCCAATTCGGAGTCCATTTGTTGTTGTTTTTGTTGGTTGCGAAGTTGCGTCAGACCCATTGCAACCCCATGGACAACATTCCTCCAGCCCTAAATGGCTTGGGGCCAGGACCTCTGAAGGAACACCTTGTCCTATATGTTCCTACCTAAGCCCTAAAAATATCTTTTGAGGTCCTCCTCCGAGAACCCAAACGGGCTGTGCATATAAGGACACTACTTGTTCACAGCAAGCCAAAATAAAGCTGGAATCTTAGCTTAATATTATGTGTAATCCTCATATACCAGGGATCTTTTTTTCCTGAGAACCTGCTAACTATGTTTATTACAGAAGTGAATGTATATTGAAACAGTCCTACCCATCTCATCTTCAACTTAACAGATCCAGAATGGCATGTGACTACAGTCCAGCTGTGATCACCAACCACTATCAAAACTTTTTGTTCATCCACAAGAAACCCTTAAACACATACACACATCAGAGGTTAGCTAAAGGTTGCAGTAACCTTTTTCTTTTTGAATAGAATAGTACCATATCTCCCCCAAAATAAGACCAGATCTTATATTAATTTTTGGTCCAAAAGATGCATTAGGGGTTATTTATTTGTAGACTATTTATTTGTTTAGGATTGGTGGGGGTTTAATATTTGTAAACCACCCAGGGAGTCCTCTGGGCTATTGGGGTGGTATATAAATGCAATAAATTAAATAAATTTCCAGGTGATGTCTTATTTTTTCATGTACAACAATCTATATTAATTTATTCATGTACAAAAATCTACATTTATTCAAATACAGTCATGTCATCTTCTGGAACATTGTCATAATTCTCCAAACTCTGAATTTTATTGCAACGGACGTACTAAATGTGTCCGTCTGGCTGACGATCTTAACTGGGGCTTATTTTGGGGGTAGGGCTTATATTACAAGCATCCTGAAAAATCATGCTAGGGCTTATTTTCCGGTTAGGTGTTAATTGTGGGGAAACAAGGTAGTAGAGTTAGAGGAGGCCCGTAAGTCCAGCCCCCTGCTCTGCTCCCACATATGGTCACCCATCTTGTTGGAGGCCCACCCCTTTCCAGCTTAGCAAAGGTAATTTGGCATTTAGCTTGATGTTTAGCTTTGCAGGCACCTTTAAACATCACTATTGTTTCACTTCTGCAGACTGGACAACATGTATACTGCAGTTCCCCAACTGTACCATGGAAATAAAAAAATCTACAGTGCACCCTACAGATGTTCACTCAGAATTAAGTCCCACCTGAGTGTATATTCAACAGCCTTCCTGCCAGAAAAGTGTGCAGGAGACAGCTGCCCTAGGATTGGACTCATTCTGTGTGTCCTGAGAACTGGGACTTTCATGCAAGCCTTCTTTATTTAAATGATATTAATCAGAGCCAACTATATCAGAATGTCAAAATTTAGGGAAATGTTGGCTGGCAATTTGAAGCCATAGAAATTCATATCTATCATTTCCAGTGAAGCAAAGCTATCCCCTTATTAGAACATTCTTGTTGCTGTATCAGCTTGATTTACACAGTGGCCTTGGGAAAGGAAGGGGCAGAAGAGGAGCTAGACATCCAGGTAAGGCAGAAGCTAAAAGATAAATCCTCCTCAAATAATTTTTATTAGCCCTTGGGATAAAAGTCATCCCTGACAGTGATGATTTAACAGTATGTTGAGGCGGGAGGAAAGCTCCCTTAAGTAGTGAAAGCATCTTTACCTCCTCCAGGAACTCACTCCTTCTAGCTCACGTCTACTTTTGACACTCGGATGTTATCTTTTTGGTCGGGGTCAGGCAGGAATTGCACAAATCCAGTGCTCCTTGAGCATCTCCCTTCTGAGAATGAACTGGCTCTTCTAGAAACAGAAGGATGATGCTCCCAAGGGGATTCGAAATAACATAATAGCCGGTATCCACGGGGATGTGAAGGTGGAGGAGAGAGGGGAGTCTTCCATCTCCCCAGCTCTCAAAGTACTTCTCAGCTTTGGAGAGCTTCCACAGGCAAGGGACTCACTTCAGCACGGCACCAGCCAGCAGCAGGCATTCCTCAGAGCACAGCAAGGCAATGCAGACCAATCTGTGACAAGAATGGGAGGACCGCAGTGTGAAGGCTTGCAATTACCCCAGCAGGCAGTGCAGATGGACGCTGGTTGAAAGCCGTCGTCCTCCCTTTGTGGAGATTTGTTCCCATTAAGCCACCAGAACTGGCCTGTAGGTCATAAGCCGTTAACTTGAGCATTTTGGGGAAGGAAATAAAACAGGCAGATTACAAATACTTCTGCATTCTGTGGGGTTATTTACTCAGGTACATCCCTGATGGCGAAAGAAGGGGGTGATCTCCTCTTTCAGCAAGCAGAGGTTAGTCTGTTTGAAGTAAAGCCCTCAGCTTGGTGCACAAGGTTAATTCTAAGCCTTCAGTAAGCAATGACATGTATATACACGCAGGGGTGTGCGCACGTCCACACTCACAGGTATTTCAGCAAACCTTCAGAAATACTGAAAGGAAGGAACAAGCCAGTTTTATGAGCCAGCAGGGGAGAAAACTGTCAAACAGTGTTAATTACAGCAGCTGTACAAGAACTCAACTTTCTACCAGTGATGCCAATAAGCTCTGCAAAATCACCTACATATACTACACATAATTAAAGGCACCAGAAAGAAGTTTTTCTCTTTTTGGGCAGCAGTGAGCATTACAACCGGTTAATGGTAGCAAAGCTTGTATCAGGCACGGGGTATCGCAAGAATCTAAAGAAAATCCTTCCCTCCATTTCACTTCTCTGAAATCATTTTAATGACCTAGACTGATGCAATGCAATCCTCTCTCCACTCAGAAGTAAACCCTGGGATAAAGGTTCTAGTGAGAGGCAGTGTGATGCAGTGGTTGGAGTGCTGGGCTTGGGCTGAAGAGATCTCGGTTCTACTCTCCCTGTAGCCATGGTGCCAAATGGGTGACTTTGGGCCAGTCACTGACTCTCAGGGTAACCTACCTCAAAGATGTGTTGTGAGGATAAAAGGGAAAGGAAGAGGACTATGTGAGCCAGACTGAGTTCCTTGTGATAGGAAAAAAGGCAGGCTATAAAAGAAATAAGAATAAGTACATTCATGGATTCTTGACCCCAACCCAGTTTAATGTTTAAATTGTAAACTGCCCATAGCTTCAGCTATGAGGAGGTATGGGAATGAAATAATTATAACTGAATAAAAATACACCCTTTTTATAACTTTGTACAATATTTCTTCCTCCTCCTCCTCCAGTTAAACATATGCATGAAAGTGGGGTACCACTTAATGTTAGAAAACACGGGAAGTGTGAACATTGAAGATGTTCTAGGAGCTTAGCTAAACCTGCATTACATGACCCTTCTAAGATTACAAGATTAGTGGGTGATCCTTTTCCACCCCACTATCCAAGAGAGGACTTGTACTCTCCACATGAAAACAGCTCCTGGATTGCTTCACGGGACAGACGTGGAATTTCTGCCTTGACACAATGCCTCAAAGCATGGAAATATGGGACCCCTCCCCAAATGGATAGCAAAAGCATAACTTCCCAAGCCTATGCTTACTGAGACTTGAGGGGCTTTACGGAGAAGAATAAGTGAGCAGCGAGTGTATTAAGTGCATATTTGGGCAGAGGGATTCCTGTTTCCCAGCATTCTCCCGGAATAGCATTGCAGGCTGGGAAACCTCAGCAGCCCTACTCAGTTGTCAGTTCTCACCACAAATATTCCTCACACACAGTTAAGGTCTGGAGAATTAAGAACCCCATGTTTCTCTTGTTGTGGCATGTACTTACACTCTTAAGGTTTAACTCACAGGTATACTCAAATGGCACCCTAGGCAATTTTGATATCACAAGCTGAGTGCACATAAAGAACTGACAAAACACAGACTATGTACATATTGGGGTGCAGGGGGTTGTCTGAGAAATCCTCTTGTTTTTTTTTAAGCAATCTTGCTGCACACAGGAAAATGGAGTATCAGGGAGAAAACTAAATATCTCCCAATATTTTTTTACATGCAGTGGGGGCAGGAGGGGGGCTCAAATATGTGTTCCTTTGCCTCCTGTGTGGTCGAGGTAAAGAATCTACCTCATCAGCTCTGAGTGTGAACCAGCGGCAACCTTCAATAACCATCCACGACCCAATTTTCTAACCAGAGCTCACAACTGCACTGTGAACATCGAAAGAAAAAAAAGTGATTTCCTCTCCAAAGAAACACAGACCCAAGTAACAGAAAGAGGTCAGAATCATTCACAACAGCTGGGAAAGAGAAAATAGTTTATGCTGGAAGCAAAACCCTGCACATTGAAAAATTAAAAACATCTGTGTAACCCCATATTGAAAGGTTGTATGTTTTAAAGTTTGGATTTTTTCCCCCTCAAAAGAAGGATCTTTTGTGATAAAGGCATGACTATGCATCGCCATAATCAGTAGGATGATGAACACTGACCAAAACAGTACAAAACACTTATCAAATAGAACTGCATGGCAGTCTTGCCAAAGGCTCTTTAATATCCACCAGTGGCCTCCTAAGAACAGAAATCTATGGCTTTAAAGAAGCTACCAGACAAAAAGCAGAGCTTCCCAAAGAAGCCAAGGATAAAACAGGATGCATTTTCTCCCTGTGCAGAGCTTCCCTTAAAAGAACAAAACACCTCAAAGGATCTTTGAGAACAGTCGCAAATAGACAATCATCCCGCGCACATCCCTCCCGCCAGATATCAAGAAAAGATTGTTTTCCAAAAAATATGAGGAAAGTTTGTATTTTACAAAAGCACCTGAGAAGGTCATTTTTGTTTCATACGGGCAAGCTGCACTTTTTTTGGCCATTTCCTCATAATTGAAATGAACCAGCAAACTTTTACACTTCAAACCAACTTTGGGTAAAGCAGGGTTTGCTCATCGAACACCCTCCTTCCCCCACTCAGTCCCTCTGCTAAATTTTCGCCTTGCATTCTGGGTTGAAGCAGCACAAAGCACTGAAATGGCCTTGCTTCCATTTCCTTTGCCAGGTTCTATATCCTGCTGATACTCACTAAGCATTATAGCTCAGAAAATGATGAAGCCAAATGTTACTACATTTACCGAGAGTAAATTGCTACCCAGAGTGAAAAATATTTTCAGTTTCTTTTTTTTTTCCTCGGTAAGAGCATACTAATTCTGTAATGCAGTTTTTAACTTATGCTGACTGAATGAATATGAGCTCCAGTCTTTAAATTCCTGATTTGGAGATACAAGTATGGCTTGCATAGCAAGTTTTCTGAAAAGAAGTGCAATTATCATGTTTATGACTGAGGCTTCGGCTTCGGCTTTGTGGTGATCATGCAAATCCATTAAACCTGGCTAAAGAGCTATGTGTTTTAGCAGCCATGCAACAGAAACATGGAAGCAGAGTGAGTCAGAAGGACCTCCTGGGCCATCTAGTCTGACCCCCTGCTCCAGCCGGCTCTGCTTATGACATGCCTACCATGAGCATGTCCAGCCTGTGCTTGAACACCCTCACTAATGGGGCTTCAACCACCTCCCATGGAAGCCCATTCCCTATACTAGGGCTCCTAACCATCAGGAAGTACTTCCTGGAATCCACCCTAAATCTTGGTTCCCTGAGCTTTGCTCTACTGGAATGTGTCCTGCCCTCCACTGCAGGGGAAAAAAGGTCATTACTCTCCTCTGTGTGGCGCCCCCTCACGTACCTGTATGTCACTAACAGGTCCCCTCTCAAGGCTGAAAAGACCCAGCTCGCTCAGTCTCTCCTCAGATGGCTTGCCCTGCAAACCAGCCACCATCCTAGTGGCCCTTCACTGCACTGTTTCCAACCTTGCTATAGCCCTCTTTTAAGGAGGGGCCCAGAACTGAACACGGTTCTCCAGCTGTGGGCACACCAGAGTCATAGACCTCCACGGAGAAGCCTCATGCTAAGGTGTTTAAGAATGTATATGGCTATTCTTCTTTCTTCCCTTCTCTGACTATAGCAAAATCCATAATGAAATGCATAACCCACAGCCTTAGGAAATGTAAGTAGCCTGTTTGGGATGTAGGTTCATTGTTAAACATAATATGTTGTTTTACAGGTGTGTGTCTTTAATATTTATGTGTTAATGGTTAAGTCCTAAACACATTTCCCTCCTGCTGTAAATGTTCAAACTTGCTAGAGAAAATGAGTCCTTCAACTAAGTTTCTTTCTTTCAGGACTTGCCCTCCCTTCCCATATGTGTGCTCCACTGTATAGTGACTACTCATAATATTTTCTGTTATCATCTTGTCAGGGTTCAATTCATTATTCCATTCATTATTCAATTTGTTGGGCTATGAACATCTGAATAATTGAAAATTGCAGAAGTAGTATAAATTATCTAGTCTCTATGAAATCCCTCTTTCAGAGGTTTTATGACATGGCTTTAAAAAAATGTTCTTCACTGAAATTGGCCTACATGATTTTGTCTTGCAAGGACAGTGGTACATAGGTGTGAGGGAGGAGTTTAAAAATATTTTCTGCATATGCATAAACATACATATCCCCACAAGTGTACTAAACTTCAAACTCATTATGTACACATTACATCATTTTAATTACTGTTGCGTTCACAGCGGTGAACATTGTATTCCAAGGCAGCAACATAAATAACCAATTTATAGTGATTATTAATTAAAGCATCTTTTCACTTGCTAATGTCAGCATGTCTGTATACCATTGGAAGACAAAAGTGCTCTATATTTGATCAGAAATGCATATGGTATTAGTATTATATTTTATTGTTTTGTTTTATACATTGTAGTAAACCAGAGCTTTTGCTATGGGGAAGTATAGAAATGAAATAAAATAATAATAAGGCAACCAGTCAAAGGAAAATCCTCTCTGTAGCTTTAAGAGCTGTGTAGGATCACCAAGTGCAACTTTGCATAGGAGAAGCAACACCTGCCAAATGCCCCTCTTCTGTGCAGGTAATTAAAGGACAGCAGCCCTGTTCTTATCTGCATTGCCACCCCCTCCATGTGGACAGTCTGTGTGTGGAATGGCGATTCTACTCCATCTTAGGGCTTCTGAGTACTCAAATGGGAAGTGGTGTCAGTTCCAGAGTGATTCATCCAGAATGAAAAAGCAGGCCTATTGATTTGTCTGTTGATTGATCATATAGTCACCATATGGAGTTAAAGAAATGCCTGTTATGCTCCCAAAGCATGACATTAATCAACATGTTTTGTTTCTTAAATAAAAATAATAAAATTGCCAGTTATACAAAACTTGCAGCCAAATGAGTTAACAGCCAGGGCACTGCTGAGCATGAGGGCAACAGTGGTGGAATACAAGCCCTTAACTGCTACCAGTGGCAACTGTGGATCAATGAGCAAGACCAGGTGGACACACAGGTCAAGACACAGGTCAAGAGGGTCCCTTAAGGAGGAAGGCAGCCTTTATCCCACCTGAAGCTTGGGCTTAATTCTCTGAGGGTACCTCCCATCCTTTTAGTAGCTAAAGCTACCCAATCTGAAATCCATTTACTTTTTTTAACCTTTCACATCTTCTAAAATTATTTTCAGCATTCTTCACATAAAAACTGTCTAGTTCTTCTCTGTTCATTTTTCTTCTACCAAGGATGCCATCTCTGTGTTTCATGTAAGTATGGAACTGGTTTTTGACCAACAGATGGATTTTATAATTTCAAAAATGGGGAATCAATTGTTGCTTCTTGGTTTGCTCTTTGCAGCAACCTTTGTGGAGTGAAAACTCTAATCATCTTTGTACTGGGCAGGGTCTAATTTAAATGTCTGTAGCCTCATTCCATTTTCCATCTTAAGAGGACTGTAAGTAAATGCAGTCTCCATGAGCTTTCCTATACAAGCCTGTTAATTTGCTGTATCTACTGTTTCATTACAGAACAGAAATCCGAACACTAAGCAAAGAGTGCTTCCTTTTCTGCTCTTCCTTTATATACTCTCTAGGTGGTACAGTGGGATAGAGTTATAGCGCAAATAGACTAGAGGGACTTGTAGTTTCTTTCACTTTACAGTTAAATAAAACATTCCCCCTGATCTAAAATATATATAAAATTACTGAATAAATACAGAAAAGAAACTGGAGGGTCCCAGCATTGTCTAAAGAATCCATAAACAACTATTAGTAGGGAATAAGAGACATGAAATGCTCCATGGCTTGAATATTAGGAACTTTTTTGTTCCCACACACCTTTACCATCTTGTTTGCTGAGGAGTTTGAAAATTTGAAAGCTTGCACAGCATTTTGTGAGCTTTGAGTTGGCCTAACACTGACATAGACTTTGGTGATTTTCTTCTGAAAGAGCAAAATTAGTGGGTCTTACTCAGGGTTTTTTTTTGTCATAGAACACACCGGAACAGCGTTCTGGCACCTTTTTTTCCAATGGATTTCACAAAGTGATTTTGAACGGAGTAGCAGATCAGCAGCAAATATCATTAGCATAGTGCCTGCAGGCTGCTATTCCGTCTGCTATCTGATAGTGAGAGAGAGCTGCTTGGGTCGCTGGCTGCTCCGCCGCTTCCTGCTCCTTGGGATTGGTGTGTGTGCTTACTGCCGGCCAGGACATGAGTTCCGACACATATTTTTTTTTTTACAAAAAAAGCACTGGTCTTACTCATGGGTAGCATGCACAGGGTGTGGCCTGCCAGTCAAACACTGAGGGCCAGGGAGTGAATCCCTTCTTTGAGGGGTGGCAACCCATGATGGCCACCTGAGTGCATACGTGCTCCAGAGCTTCCCCCAGGCCAAGAATGGTTACCTTTCTGAAAAAATGGTTTTGACAAGATAAATTGATCACTTTAAAGACACACTGAAATTGGATCAAGCAGAAGACAAAGCCACTGATTTATTTTAAGGGAGGTATTTTTTACAGGTTCCTTAGACCATTTCAAAACCCTCCCATTTTGCTTTGGATTTTTAAGGGCTTTCCTACATGAGAGTGTTAATACACTTTTGATTTTGTTGTAGAATTGAAATATGAGCACTGCACAAAGAGAGTTCCTTTCCCTTTTTTTCTGCTATGTAAACTCTAGTGAACACTATGGTATAGCAGAATAGTACTATTACATGCAAGTAAAAGATATTTTTCTTTTACAGATAATACTGCATTTTCTTTATTCAAAAACAACAGCAGCAGCAACAAAAGAATCTTCATTGACAGTGCTGTTTGGACACAAAGGTGAGACTGTCATCTAAAGAAGCAGCAAGTAACCATCAGCAAGGAACGGCATGCACATGATCAAGCAACTCGTAGAAAATGTGAACAGCACTTTCCTAGGAGCATTAAGAGAAGGAAGAATGGAGTATTATTTCTGACAGTGAAAGAAAATGCATTTTCCAATTTGTGCAATTACACTTTTCTGCTACAGCATAGTGCCAACTGAAGAAGAGGAAGACAAGAAAGAAAAAGCTGTTTGCGTCAAGTTTGCATGGCAGTCCTGGGATGAAGCTGAAAGGGGGTACAGCAGTTTAACAGCCTCATGTAGAAAGGCTCTTGATCATACATGAGCCATCTCTCCCCAACTGGCACCACAACTCACATCATTCTCAGGCACTAGCTATACCGGCTGGGGGTGGTGGGACTTGTAGTCCAACACAGCTGCAGGGGACTAGGTTGGAAAAGTGTGTTTTATCCCTTCCAAGGATTTCAGGGGACAGAGGCTGCAGGTGTTTAGTAGTGTACAAATATGCAGTGAAGACAGACAGGAAATATGCTACATCGAAAGCTTTGTGCATTTGTTTGAGGAATGTGACATGGCAAAGGTGAAAAAAGTTTGATTGTGAAAAGATACTTGCAACATAGAACAGGATTTTTTTCTTTAGATTTTTTTTCTTAATTCTTCCGACTTGAACAACTTGAGAGCTGCTCAGCAGAACAAGGTCCAGCTATCTGTCCAGGATTCTTCAGGCTGGCAGTGTTTGGCATGGTAGATAAAGACAGTACTATGAAGATAGTGCATTCAAAGCTGCCTTTTGCCAGTTCAGGGCATCGGTCCATCTAGTTCAATATTATCTACTTCAGCTGGGCACAGTTCCCTACATTCTCAGACTGGAATCGTTCCTAGCTCTCCTCTCCAACATCCATTTAAGCCAAAATGTCGGGGCTTAAACCTGGGACCTTATTCATGCAAATGATATGCTCTACCACGAAGCATATATGAATATGAATATAGTATAAATCTGTCACAAACAGATGATTTATATTCTTACACTGTACACATTCCATTGCCTTTATATACACCAGAATGAGAAATAAGATGGACTTACCTGTCTTACACACACACACACACACACACACACACACACGGAGGGAGGGAGGGAGGGAGGGAGGGAGGGAGGGAGAGAAAATATGTTCCTTCATGTATTAGTGGAAAATTGAACATGCAACTCCAGCCAAAAGTCACCCAGAAACCCTGACATTTGCAGTGGCTTAATCAGAACTTGCAAAAGTGGGAAGAACACTTTATTTACCAAGAAATGAAAATGGAGGATTTTTATGTATGTGAAATGGCCATGCATTTTGTTTCAAATTCAAAGATAGTGCCAGTCTATAGCACAAGATGGGCACCTATGAGTCACAAAAAAGAAAGGAAATCCATCACAGAAGAGCATAGAGATTTGAATCAATGGGCACAGGCAGAGTTACATGTATAGATGACAGTTTTTAAATAATTGCTATCCAACTCACCATGGTGAAGATCATGTCCAGATTGTCTGCAGTGTGCTTGTCCAGGGATATATTGATGGGTTGCTCCTCTCCTTTCTATGGTATTCTTAAACTGGATTTGGCCTGGAAAAGCCCTTTAAATGGAGGATTCTTCCTTGAATATATGACCACCCGATTACAGTTGCATCATGGCATGCTATCAGCATGTTTTCCAGTACTCTGATGCTTTGACTGAAACAATATCTCTGCTAGTCCACATCTTTTAATAACAGAGAACATGGCTGGAAACAGATAAGAGTTGCTGTTTCATCGGCTCCACTGTGGGAATCACATGTTGAAAGGACGCAAGAGGGAGGCCATGCTGTGTCACCCTTGCCCTTCTTTGCCACAAATGCCTGCCAAGCCCCCAGACATCCACATGTGGTGTCCCTGTAAAGGGCGCTTATGCGCATGCTTGCTTGCTTGCTTATTTATTTATTTATTTAAAATACTTCAACCCTATCCTACACGAAAATTGTCCCAGGACGGTCCACAAGAATCAGAACAACAAATAAACACAGCAATTTGTTGTTGCTAGTCGCATCTGACCCATCGTGACCCCATGGACAACATTCCTCCAGGCCTTCCTGTCCTCCACCATCCCCCAGAGTCCACTGAAGCTCACACCAACAGACAAAGCAATAAATAATAATAAATAACAACATACATAATACCAACAAAACAAAATGTGACTGTAAATATTAAAACCCATTAAAAAGCCTTAATCCTTAAAATAATGGGTAAATAAAAAGGTTTTTACCTGGCGCTGAAAGGAATATAAAGCCGGCTCCAGGCGAAACTCTCTGAGGAGCACATTCCACATATAGATTGAGCTCTTCTGCTAAAAGAGAACTCCTCGACCATGACTTGCAGGAGCCTTCCAGCATGTCACTAGGAGAATCTATGGAATGCGCTTCCCAGAGGAGTCCGCCTGGCGCCATCGTTATTTGTTTTTCGGCGCCAGGCGAAGACCTTTTTATTTAAGCGTCATTTTAATTGTTAATATTATTCGCTTATTTTATCTGGCCAGGGCGACTTATTTTATATTGTTATCTCTTGTATTTTAATTTATGTTGTGAGCCACCCTGAGGCTTCGGCGAATGGGGCAGCATAGAAATGTTTTAATAAATAAATAAATAAAAATGTGGCTGGTGTCGCCGGGGGATGCACAGCTTAGTAACAACCATGGAATTCCTTCACACGTTTTTTCAAAGTAAGAGCAAGCTGCATTATATCCCCATGAGTAATATTTGCAGTTTTGCAGACAAAGGATGATCCTAGGTCTGGAAACAAAGCCCTGTGAGGAGAGATTGAACGAACTGGACATGTTCAGCCTAGAGAAAAGAAGACTGAGGGGAGATATGATAGCACTCTTCAAATGTTTGAAAGGTTGTCACAGAGAGGAAGGTCAGAAGCTCTCATCCCAGGGTACAGGACAGGCTCCAGTTACAGGAAGCCAGATTCTGGCTAGATATCAGGAAAAATTCCTGACTGCCAGAGCAGTACGACAATGGAACCGATCACGTGGGGAGGTTGTGAACTCCCACACTAGAGGCGTTCAAGATGCAACTGGACAGCCACCTGAGCGGATGCTGCACACTGGTGTCCTGCACTGGGCAGGGGGTTGGACCCGGTGGCCTTCTGGCCCCTTCCACTCCACTATCCTATGAGTCTCTGAAATCCTTCAATGTGGCTGTAGGTGCAGTAAGGTTTTAGCTTTACACTTCCATGCAGAGGTGTAAGGCTAAGACCTAGTGGCTATCTTGTAAGTTACTGTAACACAAAATTTGAAACAACAACTTCCACTTGACCTGTTCAGCCTCATAACCAACACGCTACACTAGCCCTTCTTCTGTTGCATCATGCTATCCCTCAAGAGTCCCTTATCCTGTAGGAATACAATATCTTGTGGTCTATGGTTTAGCAGAGCAGTCTGTTAGTGCCTTACAGCTGCCATTCCTCGGCAAACATAAATGGATTCGCACTGGACATCACAACAAACTGGCCCTCATACAATCTGAGGAAATTTGAAAACGGTGTGGGTGAAAGGGACTGGTACACTTCAGCTCTGTATCCTTTACCTTCCATTCTGGAAATGTTGCCCAAAATGGGACTTCGTATAAAAAGCGTGCCCCACTGGGCTCATACCAACTCAGTCCCTACTCATTGGAAGCCTTTGCCTGCTCAAATGATAGCTGTATCCATAAATATAAGTAACCAATTTCAATTCCTTTGCAATGAGGAGCAGATTGTATGGGTTAGCCAGATATTCCTTCTTATAATGGAAATACAGCAGCAGTCAGCTAGAGAAAACCTGTTATAATTCTACAATATTATTTGCAAAATGGGATCGAGAGCTATTTTGTTTACTGTTACAAAAGGACTGGAGAATGAAGACATAAAAAGCTACTGAGGATTTTTTTAAAAAAATACTTTTGTATAAATCTTGTATCCATAGCCTGATCTTAGTGACATAAATATTAGCAAGCTTGTTTCCATTTCATCCCCCATAGAGCCAATGGTGTCCCTACAGCAATAACCAGCTAGAGAATAGAGCTATTTGCTTCTGTCATAAATAAGAAAGGGTGTCACGGATGTTTTCATTTGACTGAGCAGTAATGGAGTTAATTATACTTCCAGTCTCTTTGTTTTTGATCTGTGTTTCCAAAGTCATATCAGTGTCCTGAGTTCTCGCTGTACTTTTAACCTTTACCAGCACCTATATTACTTAATTTTTTCCCCAAATCTGCCACAAATTTGGAACTGTTCATATTGGTAAAAGACTGTAATCCAGTAATTCTAGAATAAACACCACTGATTTTTTTTATTAAAATGCATACAAAATGAAATATTTAGACAATAAATATAGACTGAGAAATGATATCGTTAGAAAATCATTGTGATATATTACCATTAATATCTAAACATGTTCTGAAGACAAAAGATCCTGTTGGCACACCACTTTGTGCTCCTGGTATGTTCTCTGCACCCACCCTGAAGCTATTCCATGAATGTAGCACAAATATACGAACGTTATTCTGGAATATGTTATACTTGTGATGAATCAGGTTCTGGCGAGAATCTAAGATTTGCCCATGGTATTATTCCTGTTCAAGTGCATGGGTAACCGATTCTGATGTAAACTTGCCACTTATATACACTCATGGGATCACTTCAAAAGGTTATTCATAGGCACCAGATTAGTTATATAGAAAATCCGGACCTAGAATGCTCTTTTCACTGTACCTTTCTGGATGATACTCCATGACCACAATTTTCAATTCCACCTCCACCCCACCACAATCCCCAACAGTCAGCTAGCATTCTGTGGCCTTTGAGTACGTTGTACGCACATGCAATTGTGTGTGTGTGTGTGTAGAGGGAGTGTTTCTAAAGATTTTATATACTCCTGCTTGCTTTGACATTTCCCTGAGTTTGCCTGGGTTTCTTGTGCCTGGGTGATGCAGTTTTGGCAACAGAAGCAAGGGCTCTTGCACCTAAATATCAGCAATGGAAGGAATTTTGATTTACATTTGGAGCTCTGCTCTCTTTCCAACAGGAAACAGTCAAACTCAGCCAAAGGCCTGCATAGGAGGCACCTCCTACTTCTTGTCCTGACATAGTCAGTGTGGTCATAGCAATAACCCTCATGTTACTCTTTGACCATTAATTCTATGTCTGCAGCAAACTTGGCAGTTCCTGATGGAAACTATAATCCGAATCCAGTCCATCCCCAATGACTAATTCAGATCATATGCACAAGATCATGGTGCATCACCTCTGCAGAGACAGTATAATAATATATGTTGTGACACGGTGCTACAAGAATCGATACCCTTATTTCTGGACACTTCTTTGCATCTACAGAAATATCTGGGTTTCTCAAGTGAATTTAAAATCTCAAGTGAATTTAACCACCTGTCCAAAATCTGAGTCCCATCTTGCCCAGTGCATGCCATAAAATCAACCATCAAAGCAATCTAAGCTGCATCAGTGTAGGACTAGTTTTGGGACTTTTGCATGCCTTTACTGACTTGTCTCCATTTCCTTAATTTGTGACTTTTATTAACCTCCTGAGAACTTCAGCCAACTTGCAATAGGAAACTCATTAAACTATAGATTCCAAAGAACCAAATTTAACAAAAAGACAATGGCAGGGTAAGGAAGGATGTTTGGTCTACTGAAAAACAAGGTTATTTAATTTCAAGACTTGATTAAAAGAAAAACCATGATATGTATGAATTGTATTCTGTAATGAGAAAAGTTTCCTCAACTAGTATTAAAAACTGGATACTGGTTTAGATGCACCTAGACTATCAGAGAAAGCAGGGATATTCTGCCTTTTTTCTTTTTCTTCATGGTGTTCCTTCAAGTGTTTGTGCTTCTGTTTTGGGGTTTTTTTAAATGCTGGCTTTAGAAAGTTTCCAGCTTGGTTTGATAAACTGGCTCCTTACATTTACTCATATGTGTACATATATTTGTTTTTGTTTTTTTATATAAGAGAAGACCTGTACATGCAATTCATATCCTCCAGTTTTACTCATCTTATGCTGAGCTCTGAAAAGCCTTTTTATTGTCTGTGATGGTGATGGATTTATCCAACTTTGCCCTGTGTTAGGGAAGGTCAGGATTGTGAGTGTGTGTATTTATTCACTAAATTCCTTTAGATTTTGAATCCAGTTTACATATTGAGCTTCCAGGAACTATTTTCAACTTCCAAGGGCATTTGAGCATGAAGAACACATTTCTTGATGTCTTTACTTACAAATTGGTACGCAGCTGGGCTTGCAGTAACCTAGTGCGGAGGGGGCCAACATCTTAAATCCGCTGTTTATTACCCAGGAAGTTCTGATCAAGTTTATGGTTCTAAAGACTTCAACATATCAACTCCACTGAAGAACAGGACAAGCTATTGTAAATATGAACCATCAAAGCACTAGCCATTTCAATGAAATGAAGCAAATCAATTGTTTTTCAGAAAGGTGCCTTTCAGATCTCCTTTTTCAGGTTCTCTGTTTCCTTACAGGTTTCAGTGTTTCCATATGCTAGGCTTTGGGGTGAGATTACCTATCAGGGCTTTACACCCCCCCCCCCGCCCTTATGCTTCTGAAGATCATTTTCACATTTAGGCATCATGACAGGTATTTTATTTGACCTAAATGGGCAGAGTTACCACAAAAGGTGCACTTAGGGACAAACTTTTTAAAAAATCACACTCTTCTGTGATAATCTTGGGGGGCAAACCTGACCTTCAGGGATCCAAATCAAGCCCCCTGGGGTTTCACAGAAGGGTCCCTCTTTCCCTCAACCACCAGTCATTTGTGAGTTCTGCAGCATTTATGCAGTTTTCCCCATTCCAGGAGGCTCAAATGGCTCTCCTACGTTGCAGGTACTGGCAGTGCGAGCATTAAGCCACAGTACAATTTTGGCACTGTAGGCTCTTCCCCCTTTGCCTTCATTCCTGCTCCCCCTTGTAATACACACCCCCATCGGAAGAACTTATCTGAGATTGAATGATATTGTTCGCTTCTGTTAGTCTGTCTGCCTTCTAAATCATTTTGCCTGTGACATTAAGAGTTGCACAGCTGGAAAATGGATGAGGAAGGGAAAGCAATAAACTCTATTTGAGGAATGTGAAATATTCCACTAGAAGGAATATCCCAGTTGACTTCCCGTTTCCCACTAGGGGAAAATTACTGTTTTTTTTCCATTTTAAGGAAGCCCTTTAATATGACATCAATCACCATTATGGCAATCAACTACCTTTCCCACGTCTATTTATGTACTTAAAACCAACATGGTTTACACAAGAAAAGCAGAAGAGATGGACACATTGAACACTCCTAATATTGGACAATTTTGAATCAATGTGGGTTCCTGGAAAGGCAAGCAACCAAATTCTACTCCAAACACGTTCCCACCATTTGATGGCAGGTACTGGCAGTGGAAGAAATTGGTTATATCTGTTTTGAAGTCCAACAATGTGGGTCATAAATGCAGAACAGGGCTACCTGAAGTTGAAGCTCAAAACATCTGCAGGGCAGCAGGGTGGGAAAGGCCATTTTAGCTTCCCTCTTGGCTGCTCCACCACTAGGAGCCAAATTCTTTCCATCATGCAGTATTGCACCATACCATAACACGGTGATAACAGTGCTGATGTAGTGCAGGGAGTCCAGCCCATGCTGATGTCATCTGCCACCCCCCTTCAGAATTCCCTGTACCCTCTGAGCTTGGTTGCAGACCTCACAGGGGCTGGGAGAAAATGCATCTTCCCAGCAATGATATATTATTCGTTCTGATGGAAAGTATTTGCAGTAGCTTGGTCTTAAATAGGCAATTACGATCCTTTCACTTTGCAAAAGACTTGTGGGGATGAAAGCTGCTAGAATTATTGCTACATTTCATTTATACTCTGCCATTCAACCTCTTGCAAGGAAGCCAAGATAGCTTATTAGATTCTCCTTCTCTGCATACTATCCTCACAACAACAACACTGTGAGGTAGGCTAGCCTGAGAATCTGTGACTGGCCCAAAATCACCCAGTGAGCTTCATGGCTGAGTGGAGGCTAGAACCTGGATTTCCTGGCTCCCCAGTCCAGTACTCCAACCACCACGCCACACTGGCTCCATGAATTGCTCTGTTCATATGGATCAAGACAGCAGCTGGAATTTTTGGACTATTCTTGTGGGTGCAGCTATGGGGACGGCC
>NW_025335268.1:3909485-3969485 GCF_004798865.1 Varanus komodoensis | reverse complement strand
ATTTTGCACCATCATTGCTGGGGAAACAGCCAGCACACACTAGGATGCTGAAAGAGCCACAAACTCAGCTTTCTGTGCAACTCCAGCCAGTCCTACTGACTGTTTACTTATCATTTTCGCGACAAAAGAGCTGGAGGACATTTTTAGGAATTCTCTGGGCTGCGTCAACCTGCTCCTGCCCAGACCGCAGCTTTATACTGAGTTTCTCCCACTTGCAACAAAGTACGGCACACAACTCTCACCAGCCCCACTACTGCTTTCATCCCCCATACTCTTCCAGAGTGTCCCCAGTCTCCAGGAGCAACTTTTTAGGGGTGTGGGGAGTGGTGGTGGGCTGGAAGCATTGGTGAAAACTGGGCGTCTTGCCTTGTGTACTCCCTTGCAGGAGTGCAGGAATGGAGAAGCTCGACTCTGCCGGCCTAGTCCTCTGGTCTGTCCCGCCCCCACTCACTGCTCCTGCAGGCTATCCTGGCCTTGAGGAGTGAGGGGGCAGGGAGGCGATTCCTTGTTACTTCCAAACAATGGTCAGAGATAACAGAAGCTTCCCCTCACATTGTGCAGGGCTCAGCCTCCCAGTGGGGGAACTGCTCTTTTACTGCTCCCTTCCTGGAGATGCATTTGGGGCATCGCTCGCTGCCTTCTCAGGAGGCCCACAGGCTCTGTTGCCAGGTCCTGAAGTGCTCCTCCGGCTGCTGCCTCAGGTAAGGTGGTTGTGGGTGTGGAAAAGCTCCAGCTGGCATGCTAAGGAGGGGGCTGATGACACTGGACGTGGTCACCCCTCTGAATTTATTTTGTGTCTGTGTGTTCACAGATAGAGGGAATTGTAGCCCAACACAGTCTGAGGCTACCAGGTTGGAGTAGACTGACCTAAGTCAACAAGATTCACAGGCAAGAAAATCAAGTGTTTTGGTATCCTCCCTTACAATTAGTTCATAGCACAGAAAAAAAGGTCTTTGTTCATTAGACTGGAAAGTATAATTTACCGTGAAGATAACTGATGATAAGAAAAAAGTCAGTTTGTCTTGTTCAGGGTTAAGAAATAACCTAAATCTTGTGGGCATTGATGTTCTCTAATAGTTAATATATTACCAGCAAATTCTTGGTAGCAACAGACTTGATTGCAGCTTGGTCCTGTAGGAAGGAGCTGGTTCTTGCTGGAAAGAGATCCTTCAATTATACCTAAATTATCTAAGTAGTTAGACAAGATCCATATCATTTGCAATGACCTTGATCTTAGGACTCATTGATATTTTAGGTGATGTTCTTTTAATTTTTGCAAATTTGTAACATTAGTTATGGTTCAGTACCAGTATCAAGATCATTAGTGTTAAGTCAAATGCTTCTACAGATTCACCAGACAGCAATAGCAATGGAGCCTCCAACGACTTATCCGCAAGTTTTATCTCTGGCTTGCCAATCATCTCAGAATCCTTGGCTCAGCGTCTGCTCTTGGTGGCATTGAGATGGCTCCCTACGGAACACAACCTGCTCTTCCTAAGTGTACTCGCCTCCCATTCATCAGTTAGAGTCATGACTTGTAGGTCTGGAAGCACCAGGCAGGTAAGCCAGCCCAACCTGCTGAACTGACACAAAACTCACCGGACCAAACTGCTAGCCTTGCATCTTGTTTTCTACAGAAGGCACCCAAATGCACACAGGAAGACCACGGGTGAACACCAGGGCAATTGGTCTCTCCTGCAGGTGTTTTGAACTCATATTCAAAAGCTGCTTCTGATCCTGGAGGTAGTCCAGAGCCACCATGACTAGTCTCCAAGACTGGAGAGTAAGCTGAGCTGAAAGAGAAGCTAAGGGCCAAAGCACACATTGATTTAAAGATGCAGCTAGCAGCTGTGTATTCCCCCACCCCTTATTCCTGAATATGCACCAAATAATGATCCATCTACTTTAAAGGCTTGCAGTGGCAGTATATAGTGCATGGTTTAGGTTCCTTCTATTTGCATTGGGGTCCTGATCCTATTAATGGCCCCTGCACCTACTCTAGACTGTGGAGTGACAGTAGAGAGGGAGAAGGTGGTGGCAGCAGGAATTTTGGCTCTTCATTGAATTCAGGGGGAATACTGTGCCACCTCCAATAGCAGGACTAGCCTTGGTTGCAGCACAGGTTCCAGCTGACGTCTCCCTTCCCCGCCATGCCCTTGACGCCAGCCAATTTCCTGCTTACCTTAGCAGAGTTCTGCTGGGATAACAGTGACAGTTATGCTACTGGTGGCTCATGGACAAGGAGGTTTAGGAGTAGCTGTCGGCAGCGATAATTTGAGGATAGGATTACACCTTAAAGGCATTGTTAGGATGGAGACATTTTCTTTCTATATACAACATGTTACATGGCAAGGACTTTTCCAATCTGGAAATTAGCATGCATAGCTACCATACTGGAATTTATGATGGTGGTCATGAATACTGACAATATCAGTCAGTACTGGCCAAAATTGGTCAGTATTTCAGACCATTGTTTAACTATTTTTTAAAGACAGGTAAATTACGGGTGGGTTTGCATGATACAACCCACAGTGGCTGTTTTGCCCAGAATGGACTGTTGTGTTGTCCAAGCCATCTCCTGCCATGGTATTTCAGCGTGATACGTTTGGATTTTAGAAACCATGATGAGAAACAATGGCATGTTCTATGGTTTCCATACCTCGCCATTATTTCTCTGGCTGTCTGGACCTAACATCATGGTTTCCACAGTTCTGGGATGTAGCCACCTCAGATTCCTCTGGAAAGAGCAGCTGCTGCTGAGGAACTGCTTCAGCCATACAGCAGGGAACTGCATTTCAGGTACAGTGCCTGATGGGATATATGCCAACAGTAGAAAGACCAAGGGAAGAGGCTAGAAACCACACTAGTGTAGGAACCACTTAATCGTCTGTCAGGCGCATCCAGGCAAAAGAACTACACACCATGGAAACTCTACAGGGTTGCTTGCCGTGACATGTGAACCCAGCCTATATCTACTTCACCCATACTCACAACAAAACAGTAAAAATATACATTTCTTATCCAGCCCTCACACCTGGAAGTGAAGGGTGCTGCCTGCCACCAAGCCCAGCTGAAAGGGCTGGCCGTGGCAGGGGCAGCTGTCCCCTTCCTTGTGCCAGTCCTTCTCCCAAAGCCACCCATGAGGCCAGCTGGGATTATCGCAGCCAAGGCGGCACAGATGCTCAGGGAGTGGTGGTTCTTTGCCAGATCCGGATTCTCTGCCTCCATTAGAGCAACCCTCCCCCCCAAAGCCCACCTGGCACCAACCCTAGTATCTTTTTGGCACCAGGTTAAGCCTGCCCCGTATGTCAGGGCATTTAGTTCGCTTTAATATGATGTTGTTCCACAGCTGACTTTAATAAGTCAGCTGTGGAACAGGACTCATGGGTCCCTTTGTGTAAGCTCTTTTAGCTTTTTAAATTTGATTTTAAATGTGTACTGTAATTTTGGAGTATGTTTTTATTGTTCTCTGCATTTCATGTCATATTTGCATTGCTCTCTTTTCATTTGCTGCTGTAAACAGCCCAGAGGGTTTCAGTTACAGGGTAGTACAGAAAGGAGACTGATGAAGGGGTCTCCCCCCCTCCACACAAGGGCAGGTGACAAATGAGTAACAAAGACAAGTTTCCTGGGCTTCTTGCTGGGAGGACTCAGCAGAACTCTCCCCCTGCTGCTTGCCCCCATGATTGCCCCATGATGAGGGCAGGATGCACTCCTGTTTCTCACTGGGGCAGCTGCCGAGTACCCATCACAGCAGGGCTCGTGGAGGCTGGGCCCAGTAGACACTGCTACCATGGCCACATGCTGCCTCCTCAAGCTACAAGGGAGGTGGCATTCAGCTGCTCGGGCCAGGTGGCTCTGTAGCCTTCAGTGCTTCACCCAGACTTGTTGCTTCATCTGAGTTCAGGTGGGGTGGCCACAAAATCCGACAGGAAGGAATGGCTTGTTGCAGTGGCTTTGCAGTCACCAAGAAGCCCACCTTGGAGCAGGGGCAAAGTCAGACAGCATGCTCAGCCACAGTGGCTTCAAAGCCACGGCCGCTTAGAGTGTCATGCAAGTCCAGTGCGTAACGTCTGCAAGGGAAAGTGGCAGTTCACCAGCACTACTGTCGAGGAACTTCTGACAAGTAGAAGTGGACAAGTAGAAGGACTGGAGACACTCTTCTAATTCTTAATCTTGCCAAGTGTCTCAGAGGACACCATGGTCAATGGTATTGAATGCAGCTGAGAGGTACAGGACAATCAATAGAGCCACTGTCTAGCTCTCGGTGTAAGTCATCTATCATGACCGTTTCTGCACCAAGCCAATCTAGATCATCTGTTGCATCCAGAAATTCCTGTAGTTTCATGGTCATGCGGATGCCCCATCACCTTGCTCAATAAGGTTCATTGGAAATGTGGCTCCGTTTACTCAAACTTGGGAGTCCAATTTTATTTTTTATCACTTCCTCATTCAAGGATGCTGAAATCTCCCCACCCATACCTTCCTGTGAGTAAACAGACCTGCAAAAGAAAAAGATTCTCACTTCTCTTCCCTGGTCTGAATAGTGAAGAATCTTTTCCTATTTGTTCAGCAGAAGGTCATTAAGAAGAGAATGCAGGAAGATCTTTACTTGGCATCACATGGGATTTGCAATTTCTTTGAGGAATAGTTGAAGATCACAATTTGAAATAGCCAATCCTGCCTAAACTCCCTTCCCATCACACATGATTAATCACTTGGGATATAACAATTGTAACATCTCTGTCTTGCCACAGGTAGTTTCTATGGATTCCATTAGCCTGCATACCAACTCATTCCATTAATCAGAAACTTCCCAGTAAATAAATAACTCTAAATAATAAATAAAATAAATATGAAAGTCCTTCCTGCCCAATGGTTCAGTCTAGAAACACCTCCATGAAGAAACATGATTCAGTGGTTTCAGCCCCTTGCTGGAGATGTGTCATCATGAAGGGCTGGACTTCCATTTGTCTTGACTTGTTCAAGGATACCTTACTGTAAGATATTGGTCCAGGACTTGGGAGGCTAGAATTCTAATCCCCAGATGATCATGAAGCTCACTGGGAGATTCTGGGCCAGTCACTGCTCTCAGTGCAACCTACCTCATAGGGTTGTTGAGAAGATAAAATGGAAAAGAGGATGACATAAGTCATTGCAAAAGGGAAAAGACAGGATGATGCAATAATGGGTATTATGTAATAATAAAACATTGCACTGACAACAAAGCTGAAAATGAGGGAGTTGCTTTATCATACCAGGTTAGACTATTGTTCTGTCTAGTGACTCAGAGTGGTGGCAGCTCTCCAGGGCCTCAAGGTGAGACCTTTCCTCCTACCACAGGAGATACCAGTGATGGAACCTGGACTTGGACAATCACACATGACCGGTGAACTTACTGAGCTGCTGCTGTGCTTGGCTAGATACTGAACTTCTGCACTACCCCAGTGTCCCAGTTTGCTTAGCAGGTCTGGGGTCGTACCTTGGGTCTGATGGGTTAGTTTTGACTACAGAAAGCTTGGAGAACTGCCTGCATGTAAAGAATACAGGATGAGAAGGAAAACATGACTTTACAATACTTCCTTGTGAAAAAAGCCTCCCAAACTGCACAGCCAAGTTAACAGTAAGCAAGAAAGATGGCTGGGGCAAACTCAGTAGAAAAAAAGGGCCTTTCCATCAGAGTTAAAATATGTCTTTTAAATGCAAATAAAGAAAAATGATGGGCATTCACGTGATTGACAGCCTCTCCAAATAGAAGTGTTGCTATAATTAAGCAATAATATATGAGTGAGTGTGCATTATGACAAATTGGAAGCTTGCTTGATTAGATTGAACACATAAACTGTCAGCATAATTATCACATTTTAATAATTTTTCTCCATTTAAAAAAAATAATAGCATTGTCTTCAGCCTCATTTGGTCTCTATTAGATTGATATTCTAAGAGGAGCCCTTCACCATGAAACATGTCTTTTAATAGGATGAACTTTAGGTAAGACTTCAGGTATGTCTATAAGCATTTATACTGATGACTGTTGTCACTTCACATCCTGCCTCATCCCATGTATCATTTAATGTTATGTGGGTATTTCTTTGATCATGATAAAGTATGTTTAACAGAAAACAAGCTAGCAATGTCCTGTATTGCACTATGATAAAATACCAGGAATTAAATATTTCTGCATGAATAAAATAAAAAGACCCTGTTTGCTTATTTGTTTAAAAATTTTATTCCACTTCTCAGCCAAAAGGCTCCTGCAGTAGCTTTCATGTAACTGATAAAAATTGGACAATCTGTGACAATATGTTCACAATCTAAAAAGGCATGTCACAAAAGAAAAAATGATTAGGGAGGGAAGAGGAAAAGAAAGCAAGGATGGTTTCAGAGAGCTGATGGAATGGCTCTGCCGCTCAGCTCAGCTCAGCTCCCTATGCTGTCTGCTGGAATGTCTTTCTGATGGTCAGTGTTGGCCACTGAGCCTTATAGAGGTGCCCCCCCAAGAGTTGTGGGAACAGTCCCTTTCCTCTCTCATCCCATGATATTTACATATGAGGTTTCCTACTCAGTAACAAATTGTGTTGTTACTCAGTTCCAAACAAGGTTGGAACTAGTCAAGACCTATTAAGAAACTGTGAAAAAGAACTTGTCACCCTCTATGGGGGTCAGGAAGGCAAATCTAGCCATAAGAAACTTCCCTTGAGTCTTAGGTACACTGGGCTAAAACTGTGCACAAATGACAGCTTGAAATTCTCTACCTTATTTGTGGGTGCAAAAATGAGAGGTTCTGGAGCAATGTGTGGATAGGAAGTGGGAAGGAAAGGTGAACCCCACCAAAAATGGGGAAGGAAATTAGGAGAAAATTCTTCAAAGTGGCCCTTTATTTCTAGCAGGGTAAAAATAGAAAAATCTCTGGGCTTTTCTAAGCAAAATGTATTCTGAGAAATTTTGGTTAAGTTCTAGTTGTCATTCAGGACCTTCCCCAGGATTTTCCATTGTTATGTTTCTGAGGGTTGATTGTGGATACATCTTGTTTCTAATGCAGGATCTGTTAACATTGCTCCTTCTCTGAACTCCCCATGGCAGGCGTGAAGAAGCAGTGACCTGATCTGCATTACATGATCGTCTGCCAAGGTTTATAAGCCATGATAGGTTCAATGTTTTATTTTAACCGCAGCCAGAGTGGGTCGATAATTTATTTATGTTTGGTGATATTTGTATTTTATCTTTGTAAGCTGTCCTGAGGCTTTTGCAAAGGACGGCATATAAATATCCTAAATAAATAAAATGTCATCTGAACCCAACACTCTTCCTAAGGGGTGGTTTATGCACCACCCCCGTTGCCCATGGTTTGTTCTAGGGGTTAATTAACCCATCATGGCTTAATGTGTCACCTGTACACAGACGACATGCCAAGCCACAATCCAGGCATGATCGCTTTGGACAGAACAGTAAAAAGGGTTGCCGCTCTGGCCAAGGGACTCTGGTGATGACAGCAAAGCCATCGGATTCCCCCAAGCTCTTGCTGATGCCAGCACTGGAAGAAGCCCAGGAGAAGCCAACATGATTCACAGAGTACCGCCTCCCTGGTACTGAGAAGAGGGAATCCTCAGGGCTTGTCTTCCACTGGGCAGCCATGGTGCACCAGTGCTGAGCAGCTAAGCTGCCATGGCTTTGACCTGAGCCTAGGACAGCCCTTTCCTTCCTGTTTCCCACTACAGGTTCCTTGTCTCTTTGCCTGGTGCTCCTGCCAGTGCCAATGGGGAAGCGGGTGGCAGCAGCTAAAAGTGCCATGGAGATGCCAAAGGGATGATGCAAGGCAGGGCTCTCCTGCGCACTTCTTCACCACCGTAAGAAAGCTAAGCACATGTACCCTGAACCCAAGCTCTCCAAAATTTCTTCTCCTTTGAATTTCTTTTCCAAAGCAATTTATTTCTCATCAAACTGAAAGAGAATGGCCAGAAAATATGTAGAAGCAAATTTTAACACAGCAGGACCCTGGAGTTCTTATCCCATGAAAAACTAAAGCTACACCATGTCTCTTTATAAAAGCATACATATTTTCATCAGAACCACGATACAGCAGGAAGCTTGTAAAACCCTTTCCACTCCCACCAAGGTCCCAGCTGAAATCCTCCCAAAGCTGTTATTTGCCCTGGGAGAGGAGTTCCCATCCGTGCCAATGAGAGCTTGCCTCCCAGGATTAGTAGCAGCTTCAGGATGGGATGGTTTTTATTGGGTCCCGGGTGAAGAAGGAAAGGTCTAACCGCTGCCCATCGCACATGCCAGAAGCCTGACAACACTCGCCTTCTGCACTGCAGCCGCTAGTTGCTAGCTGAAGCTTTGGAGTAGTTTGGTGCTAAGGTCGTCAGGAAATGTGTGTGTTCTGGGTAGCATTGGAAAGGCCTTGTGTCATCTGTTTTAATGATTCAGAGATATATTTCAGGTTGACACATTGCAACACTTACACATTGCAACTCCCAGAGAAGTAGTGTATCACCAAAACAGGAAAAAGAAGAAAGAGGACGGCAATTTGAATAGCTTTTTGTGCAAATTGAGATACATATATTAAATAGAAAAACAGTACATATCACCAGCCAAAAAAGACTGTCTAGGTGACCTCTGCACTAGCACAACCTGCTATCCAGGTGCTGTTCATGGGCAGCTTCTAGGCCTGGGCTACTCTACCTTGACTGTAAACCAGACTTAGATGAGACACTCCATCAATCATCAGAGAAATGTTCTCCACCAGCTCTTCAAAACAGAGGACTATCTTGGCCGCCCACAGGCTAATTCAGGTCTTTGGGGTGGAGAGTACCCAGGGTGGCCAGGCAAGTAGTCAGGAAGCACAGAGGGATGACAGAATAGCATTCTTCAAGATCAGGCTGTGAGAGGGGACCAGATATGGGGACTTTATAGAAGGCGGTGGCAGTGGATTGGGTCTCTCAAAACTGCCTTACCTCCAGGGTCTAAAGGTGGGGTTGTGGTGTTAGTATCCAGGTTCACACAGCCTACATTTCCTCCTCTCACCCTGGTGCAAGGAACAGACCAGCTGAGCCTAAGCCACAGAGCTCCTCCCAGTTCAAGGCCCCTGGTGCCAGGTGCTACACCGACCCACTCTCTGGGCTGTCCCATATAAAGGAATTATGTGGAGGTAATTATGAAGACTTTGGCAGTGTGACAAAATGGGACCTCACTCTGTATTTAGATTCATTCACGAAAGCAGGTTTAATGAGACATGCACACCAGCAATTGCAGATGGAGAATTTTTTTCAGGTCTCCTGAAAAAACAAGTTTCTCTGACCACAAAGAAAAGGGCCATACTTATATAGCCTTTCTTGGTTATACCTGGAAATAGAAAGCTATCCAATTACCTCAGAATGCAAACTACACCTGTCCCAGATATACCAATTAACAAGCACTTGTCTTCTTTGCTTGCTTTGACGAAGATTTACAACAGGCACAAACTTCATTTTGTGCCCAAAAAAAGATGTGAATTATAGAGGCACAGACTACACCCTGCGTTATCATGTAGGTGTGATTTACTACATCTTGAGTCTTCTCAAGGAGGTGTTCTTTCCTACCCAGTCTAGTTGGCTAGAAAATATTCAAAGCCTGAGCACAGTCTGCCTCTGCAGCAGTAATTTACAGGATTGCTCTAATGCCACAGAGTAGCAAGGCAGATCGAAGGGTCTGGTTAATTGAAATATATAAACCCTGAAGACTGGCAGGAGGCCGAACTCTTATTCTTTGTGACTCTCCCACATCACATTGGCAGCTGTGTGTGGTATTGTTACAGGGATGGGGCGTTGGCTGGACGTGCTCCGGTAGTTGTCCACCTAACCTAGCAGTGTCCCAAAAATAGGGGGACTCCCTTTTAACTCTCCAGCAACAGACAACAGGTTCAGACCACAGACACTGGTACAGGAAAGGCAGGCAGGCATGTCGATTGGAGGATGTGAACGCTGCGAGCGGAACATCTGTATTGCGAGGAATAACAAGGACCAAGGCAAGTTTTCTTTCCTGGGGATTGGGAGACTGATGGAGATTGGAAAGGGGTGTAGTGGAACCTTTACCCTCTGTGATGATTTAGGCCTTCTCTCTGGGATTAAGGAGCATTAAGGGCACAATCTCATGCAGGTTTGGACAAAAAAGCGACCGACAATACCCAGCATTTGCCAAGTAGTCAAATTAGCTGGGGAAAGATGGAAATTCTAGTTTGTTTCTCTAAACCAACATAGGATTGCTCTTCAATTGGCTTTGAAAGTAAGGAGCTTTTCACAACCTGCTTCTGAGTTGTTCTTTCTTTCAAATACGGTATGGAAGAAAAGTGGTTTCACAGCACATGTGGGAACCACAGATCTTTCCACTTCTCTGGCCTGGCCCAGCCACAGGGAGCAGGTGTGCTTTTTTGGTGGAACGGAGTGGAATTTCCCAAATGGAATGAAAAAGGGGACAAGTTCTCTTTCCAAGGCAGTTCTTCAAAGCAGCCTCTGAAAGTACAACATTACTCCATAGATGTGCTATTGAATGAAATACTGCAGTGACCTTTTTAATTCCCGATTTTTTATAATCTTTGAAATTTAGCACAACAGCAAGAGTTTAATCATATTCACCGATATAAAAGCCAAAATAAGGCACCTCTGCATTCAATTAGAGATATGACCTCTAAGGGGCCAGACTCTTCAGAGACTTTATGAATATCCCCAAGGACAATTCCATTCATGCAGAGCAGCATTTCAAACTATCCTTTACTTTATCATAACCCAATCCTATGGATGCTTACTTGGAAGAAAAACTCCATTTGTTGAAACTCACTGCCAAGTAATGGGTGTATAATTGTTGCCGGAGAGCCAGGCTCCATGTGAGAACCAGAGCGCTGTAATGGTTGTTGCTAGTCGCAAAGTCACATCCGACCCATCGCAACCCCATGGACAACACTCCTCCAGCCCTTCCTGTCCTCCACCCCCCCCCCCGAGTCCACTTAAGCTCATGCCGACTGCTTCAGTGACTCCATCCATCCAGCCACCCTATTCTCTGCCATCCCCATCTTCTTTTGCAGTCAAGCTGTAATGGTTAGGATGCTAAACTGGGGTCCATGTTCTAGTCCCTACTCAGCTATGAGTCTAACTGGTAACTTTGAAACAGCCACTGATTCTCACCCATAATCCAAATGACAAAGTTGTGAAGATAAATTAGAGAAGAGGAAAATGTGGAGCAAAAGGAAGGATATAAATGTCTAAACCCCACCCAATGTTGCATTAGTACCATGCTTAATTGGTAAGTGAATGTTCCTCTTTCTTAACAAACAAAATCAAGTGGGACAGGAAGGAAATCTGGATCATGAGTGCAGCACAGAGAGATTTCCTTCCACGTCCCTTTCATGCTGGAAATCCTCCCCAAAACTGCTCTTTATTCCCCAAAGTGCTATTATATACAGACTCTCTGTGGCATCTGTTGCTGACTGATAGTTTCTTTGGAAGTAAACCTCAGTGGTTTTTGTCCACATTCACAGCACTGTACCAATTTAGAAATTTCTGTGTATGAGAGCACATTTCTTCTCTTACACTTAGTAATGAATGAGTATCTCTTTGTTCTTTGCTTTACTTTTGCATTTGTTTTCCTATGGTTCCGCTTTATTGTTTTTCAGTGGTAAACTGTCAATTTAGAAATGAAATATTCTACCAAAATATATATTTTCCCCACTAGAGTTCTTTCTTACTTCAACAGCAAGTATTACACATATTATGCTTTTAGTTTCATTTCACATCCATATCCTTTTTCCTCTAACCAATGAATCCTTTCTGCTTTTTCCCTTTTCTGTTTTTTTTTTAAAGTTCAATTCTTTGGTGTTTTCTTCCAAACAGCGACGCATCCAATAGCATCCGGCTCTGCTCAGCACACCCCCTTTTCCTGCACTTCGCTTTTTGTCTAAGGAATGTTTGTTTCAAAGCCTATTGTTGGTTTAAGTCCCAACAATTTAATGACAGGTCTGGTCACTGCTTTGCCAAACTAGTTTGGACTGTTGAGATGAGAATGAGGCATGTTGCACGATTATGTGTGTTGCGGTATCTAAAGAAGCTTGATTTTTTGCTCAAAGATCTCAGTCTTTGGGGACTGGTGGGCACACTGGCAATTTTGAGAAAGTACACTGGTCCCACCATCGCCACCTTAAAATGGCAGTTCTGGGAGTTTTGGCCAGTCACCAGATGTTGGAAGCACCTCCCACGGTGCACAGTGCTTCCTTCTGCCTTTCCCTCCACGCATGCTCTCTTTTTCTGGTCATGATCTCTCTCACTGGCCTACGTTGCACAAGCGTGTGGCTGTACACCAGCCATAGGATCCGTGTGGCTTCTTACTCATGGCAACAAGCCACTCTGGCTGGGTTTCCATGAAACAGCAAGCTGTGCTGCTAATTGGCCCAGCATCTGGAACTGGCACATGCAGCAAGGGAAATATGCAACCATGACTTATTTTTTCAGCTGCAGTTGTATAAATGGGGTCTCTGCGTTCTCTTTTTCTGGCTGCTCTGTCTCCCTCTGACTTCTTGCTTTTACAGCTGCTCCAGTTCATGCAGGTGACCTGAAAACTTGCAAGATTCCTTTCAGCTTTTGCAAACACCTCACAAGAGCTTCCAATGGCTGTTTCCTTGCTAAAAACTGTGGGGAAAGCCAGGGGACCCGTGGGTGCCAGAGAAGGTCTCTGTGGCATCATGGTACCCAGGGGCATTGTACTGCAGATTGCTGCTGTATGAAGAGGCAGTGTGTTTGATCACACATAATGCTAAACCATGCTGCATGGTTACCACATCATTACCATGCAGCATGGTGTCCTACCTGGTTGCTGGGTTCTGACAATCATATGGTTTCCTCCCTGCTCCATCATTTCTCCTATTGGCAGCAGGAGTGCCATCAGCCTTTGTGGCTGAAATTCAAACCCAAGATGTTGCTGGGAATGGTGCCTGGCACGAATGCTAGCAGCATCCCTATTCTGTGCCCTGATGGGGAAAGTGGCCAGTTGTGGAACCAGAGGTTCACAAACATTTGGGGGCTTCTTGGCTTGGCTTGCTCTGTAGGACTGAGAGAAGCAGGAGAGGAAGTTCATAGATGCTATAAGAGTGGATTCCAAAAGGATTTGTCCCAACCCTCGCCAGAGTCAACATGCGAGCAGAGGAGAGGATGGGAGGCAGAACAGGGTACTTAAGCTTTGGGCGGCAATTGCCCTGTTGGTGCTGTGCCATGTGCAACCCTTGTGCTCCTCTTGTGTAGGGGCAATTTGATGGAGAGGGGAGCAGTGCTTCTGCCAGAAAAACAAGGCGGCACAGCTCATGAGTGGTGCTTCTCTAAACAGACCAGACAGGAGCACTAAAAAGGCTGTTTCCATGGTTGCTGGAGGCAGTTGTCCTCTGCCTGTGACATTCCAAAGCTGCAGGTGGGCATGTGGAAGGCAGGGCAAAGGCAGAGCTGAAAGGGAGCAGCCCTTCAGGGAGCAGCGGGGGCTGATGCTCCTGTAGCATGAAGGATCTGGGCAGCGGCGAATGCAGGCAGGAGCCTCTCCTGCAGCTGTGGCCACTTTTTCCAGAGGATTCTATGGCGGCAATGGAGAAATCATGCTGAAACATTGTTTCTGGGCTCATGCAATCAAGACAGCCATGGTGAAACAAGGAAACCACAGAACAGGCTGTTGCTTCTTTCTAGTTACATGGAGACCACGTAGTACCACTATGGCTAGGTTCACACAACACAGCCAACCACAGTGATTCCCACTATGGTTTAGCACTATGTCTGAACCCAGCCAGCAACTGGCTTTACATGATGTGACAACCCTCTGTGGGTTTTTAGTCAGATTTACTACTCAAAATAGGTTGCCATTTCATATGAACTCAGACCTGTTTCAACAGCATGGCTTCTCTGTGGGTAACAAATAACTCCAACAACTCAAAGGATATTCTAGGAGACATTGTACTCATAACAGATTTCTGTGTTGCCCAAACCCAGGTCACCACCCCCATCATGGATACCACGTATCAGATAGCAAGTTGCTTGACAAGAGTGTTAAAACCCCTTGCCCTTCTTGTTCAGCTTGCTTGGATACCCACCAGTGCGAACCACGGCACAAGTGGCCAAGTGGTACATTGGGGTGACTAGCATTGTCTGGGTGTCCCTCTCCTTGAATGTTAGCCAGTTTCAGCATGCTGTGACTTTTTTTGCCATTTAGGTTTGTTGTTCTTGTTGCTGCTGTTGCATCAAATGTCGTAAACACTGTCTTGACAGATGGCTTTAGCAATCCCTATTTTGACAGCCCCTGACACCCTTTCAAAGTGCCCAAGAGGCACCATCAAGAGTCCATCAATGGCTGGCAAACCATTCTATTAAAAAAAGAGTATTACACATGATAAGCACAAATATGTCTGTTCTATTCAGGGAAAGAAGCAACACCCAAGGAACTTCACAGGCATGCAGTTCTGTGAGAAGCCTCTTCGGGTCATTGTCATGGGGAATACCTGCTGCCAAAGAGCCCTGGGCACTGACCCAATGAGATTCAGATAGGGCTTTCCTTCCCTTCCCTTTGCTTTGTCTTGAAAGCTGTCAAACGGCAAGCTGTCAAGGGAAAGCAAAGGTGTGAGTTATCTTAGTCTGCAAAAGTAGGTGGTGTGATTTCAGCTTTTTCACAGTGAAACCCTCACTTTTTTTTCTTTTTTGCCCTGAGAGTCTTCAGAGTGATGCACTTTTAGTGCTTTTTTCCTGAGATTCTAGGGCTTGGCAGTATATAGTTATACATGACTGTATATGTTCCAGTCAGGAACTACCTGTTTACCATGTCTAACCCTCTTTTGAAGAGGATCTACAGTTTTGACAGCCAGCTAGCAAGCTGTCAAAACATCTCTTCCCCAGAAAAAAGGAAGTGAACACCTGGAGTCTTGGGGAAAAGTACAAAATGTGGATCACTCTGAGGACTAATGGAGTGTTTGTGCATGAAGAGCCCACCATGGGAAAAAAATAAATTGTACCACACACAAACCTTTTTGTGATCTGCTTATGCAAGCTTTGCTTTTCTGTGACAGTGAGCCTTTTATTATTTATGTAATTTATTTATTCAACTTATATTCCACTATAACTAGTCCAAAGACTCTAAGTGGATTACAACAACATTTCCAAAAATAACAGTATTACATAAAATAACAATAATAAAAGCAACATAAAATTAAACAGAGAATACACAACCAGGGGTCAGATATCAATAAGCTAAAATATATTAAGTCTGAAAAGACTATAGCTAGCATCCAAATAAATGGTTAAAATGTCTGGAGAAGAGGACTGTTTTCACCTGGCACCAAAAAGATCGTAAAGATGGCACCAGGCAAACTGCTTTCAGAGGGCCATTCCAAAAATGGGGGGCAGCCACTGAAAAGGCCCCTCTTCTCTTTGCCATCCTCTTAATGGCTCCTCACCAGGTCTTAGGGACTGAGTAGACAAATATGGGAGCCAGCAGTCCTTCGGGCATCCTGGTCCCAAGCCATTTAGGGCTTATATGTTAGCACAAGCACCTTGAATTGAGCCCTGAGCTCAACTGGTAGCCAATGTAACCGATATAATATCATGCACATATATTTAAAAATTGGGAAAATGTGGTAGAGTGGTTAGAATGTTGGATTGGGACTTGGGAGATCTGAGTTCTAGCCCCCACTCAGCCATGAAGCTCACTGGGCAACTTTGAGCCAGTCACAGGTTCTCAGCATAGCCCACCTCACAGGGTTGTTGTTGTGAGGCTAAAAATGTAGTAGAAAACTGTGTAAGTCACCTGGGGTTCCTCACAAGAGGAAGAAGGTGGGTATAAATGCAATAATATGCCCATAAACTGAACTACAAACATAATGATGATATCTGTGTAAACACACTATGTCCATTTATCCACCTCTGATTTATGTCTAATTCTATTAATGCTGCACTTAGGGGTGGAACCCTTACATTCAGTTAGGCATACTATCAACCCCAGTTTAGGCACATCCCCTCTCTTTCCAGCTTGTTTTCCACAGCATCCAGGTCTACTGGTGTTCCTCTAAACTATGCTTTGCAGACAGTACAACAAGCTGTACCATGGTTGGGCTGTCACTACATCTTCCTGTGTCAGGAACCCAAGGTAGCATACATAGTCCACCTGTTCATTTCACCATTGCAAAAAGCCTGTGAGGTAGGTTTGGCTGAGGATCAGTGACTAGCCCAAAGCCAGCCAGCCAGCTGCATGACCAGGTGAGGACCAGATCTGCCATGCCCCAGCCTAGGGCTCTGCTGTACCACACAGGTTCATTCTCTCCAGTCATCCTTAAAAATAATGTTTCCACTGCACTACAAAGGTTTGGTCCTTTCAAAAAGAAATATTTACCGCGATTCTGTGTGCTCAGCTCAGTGTAATACTTTGCTGGAAATAAATACCAGAGTCCATGCTACTAACTTCCCAAGGATTCATGGTCAGTCAACCATGCGGTGACACACCTTCTGATAGATAGATGCTGTGATAATCTCATCATCCATGAAATATTACTTATGTTTACTATTAAGTCATTTGCCCATACCTATATCTTCTTGACATGTTTTGGTAGACTGCAAACTATTAGCAAAAATACATCAGAGTTGCAATAGCTTCTGAGAGGCTGAACATTCACATAGGGACCTTTAATAAGTGGTTTGTGGCCATTCATTACAAAATTTACTGCAAGATACTTTATGTGCTCCTCTATCCCACACATAAAGAGCTGTACAGTACTTTCAATAAAATTTGTGTGAGGTACTTTATGGGACTTAATCTTGGCAATGTGGTGCCATCAAGAAGACCTAGTATCTGTGTATGAGACTTCAATTTTTAAGGATTTTCCTAGTAAATGGCCAAATCATTATTCAATTGAATGACAAGTTACTGTAAGCAGGATGTAACTTCTGGGTATCTCTCTTCTGATCAATAGGTTTTCTGTCAGGCCGTGTACTTGTTTATTGTGTAAAAGCTGGACTGACGGTTTCCAACACAGTCTAAACAGATGAAGAGTTCATTAACAAAGCTTCACATGTTTAATACGTTATCTTGTTAGCATCAAATGATGCAATTCCATGGCTGCAGTCATCTCTCATGGCACAACTAGTTAAGCTCAGCCTAATTAGTAATGTAACTATGCACATCTATAGAGAATCCCCCAGCACTGTCTGGCAGAATCAAAATTAGATAAATGCAGAAAAATGAAATGAGAATTTATTTCAAACTCCCGATTTCTGAAAAAGAGAAATTCATATAAGCAGAATACTATCTGGATTGCTGAAAGCTGAACCACCAACACTTTCCTGCAGAATTAAAGAAAAGTTTGGAGCAATCTTAAATTCCATAGTCTGGTAGCCAATGGCAAATACAACCTGTGGGAACGGAAGGGAAAACATTTAAGTTTTTGGGGTGGCTGTGTAGGCTTTTCTGAGAAAAAGTAAATTTGGCAGTAGGAAATAACAGCAATTGTTCATTGTTTGCCAGTCTTTTAATCTCAAAGAATCCTCAAAGCAGATTACATTAAATTATATTAAATACATTTACATTGGGGATGCTTCTGCCTTAGGCAAAGCATATCCACAATAAATCTTCAACAATAAATAGTAGAATACACAAACTCTGGTGACAGTGGTAAACAAGCATCCTCTCCCCACAAAAAGAAGAAAGAATTGTAGGCAAACCATCAACAGGCCAGTAAAAATATATATGAGTATATATTTAAAAGACAATGAAAAATAAAGGAGTTTCCTTGAAAGTTTGAGGAGATGGGTCTTCATGGCTTTCAGGTGAAAATGCATGCTAGAGAGAAGGGGCAACTGCAAAAAAGGCCCTCACCTTCATACCTACCAATTTTATTGCTGTCAGTGGCAAACAATCAAATGTGGATTCAGTTGTTGCTTGTGAAATAGAGGTGGGCTGATACAGCCCTGCTTCTGGAAAATTGGCCCCAAGCTTTTAAAAACGGTCTCTGAGCCAGTTCTACAGCTTTTTTCACTGTCCAGGGACAGAAAGGAAGGAGATAGCTGTAGCAACTGTGCTATGGATGTGATTCTAAGGGATGGTGGCTGCAGGAAAAACCTTCGACGTGTGCAGCTGTGCTAATACTGTGAGCAAGGCAGCTCTTCCCATTGCCATCAAATGCCACCTTTCTTCCTAGTGTGGTAAGAAAAAATAGCAGTGGGAAAACATGGGAGTGTTCCAAATGGAAAGCACTGGACCCTTGTCAAATTCCATGAAGATAGCGTGGCAACTGCACAGTCAAAGCCTCACCTGCCAGCTGTTATCATATCCATGGAGTCACAACTCTCTTTAACTGGTTGAAGAAGCCAGTCGGGGAGTAGTAGGTCTTACGATAAACATTGCTGCATACAAAGCAAAGAAGTAATAATGATGAGCAAGTCTTTAAGCCCATGTGTCAGGTTTTTTCCTCATGTGAAAGGTTGCAACCTCCTACCAAGAGCAGGAACCCATGGGAGTCTGTGCCTCAGAACTGATGCAGAACTGGTACTGGGATGTGCCAAAATTTACCAGAGCGGAAGGAACTGGGAAGCGGAAGTCTACTGGAACAATCAGGATGAAAAACATGCTTAGATCCGCTAAGTGGCTTGGTCAGCCATTTCTGAAACCATGTGCTTGTGTTACAGCTGAGGTGGCTAATCCAGAGAGACATGGGATGCTACTTTATATGGAGTCAAACCCTTCATTCCTCTGGCCCAATACTGTCCTCATGGACTGGCAACTGTTCTCCAGGGTTCAGCAAGATTCTTTCCTGGATCAACCTGGAACAGCTGCACTTTGAATCTGGGAGCTTCCTGCACATAAAGCTACAGTGCCTTCTGGGGGCCTGCTTGAGAGGCCAGAGGAGAGAACTGAAAGAACTGAAAAGTATGAGTCTCTTAACAGTGGAGGAGGAGGAGGAGTACTACTAAACACAGTAAGCTGTATACAACCACTAAGAAATCATTGCCTTGCTTATATACTGTTACATTAAATGTTTTTGCTTGAAGCTTTTAGTATAACAAAGCAGCAATTAATATGCTGGAGGTAGACTTACACGAACAGATGAATGGTAGCTTTTGTTTACTGCACTGCAAATTATGATGCACATCTTTCAATAGCCTCCAATTTTTAGTTCGATTCATATAAATGTTTGCAACCTATTAAATATTAATTTAAAATTGTTTACTATACCTATATATTGGCATGATTGACATGTTTATGCCAAATGAATAGATTAAACTTCTGGATTAATCAGGATCAGTGGATTAAATATATTTAATTCACTGATAGGCTGAATATGCACTCAAAGGAGTGAATCACAACTACAGCATACACTTACAAGGGAAATAGACCCAATTATTTTTTCTAGGTTTTAGGATGCAGGTCTATTGAACCAAATCACTTGATCACAGGAAGAGAACCATTTTGAATATTCAAGTTGCAACTGTGGCTTCTTGTGTCATACAAATCCAGCAGGAGTGGGTTGTTGGCATGGTTAACATAATAGGGTTATGATTAACCCATAACCCTAAAACAATCCATGTGTTCTGGGTGGTTTATTAACCACAACAACCACCCACCCATGCCAGGTTTGGATGACATAAGCTGCAGACATGACTCAAATATTCAAAACAGCCACCTGTATGCTCCAGCATGTGCTGCAAACCACCGTGGCATAAATAAGCCACAATGGGCTGAGGTGATTGTGTGAACCCAGTCACTTTTGATTCAGAACCCACATCTCCAGTGCCAAAGAAACGTGCATACCAGGAAAACAGCTGTAACACACTGGCAGAGCACATGTTCGGCATGCATCTGGTTGCTGGCTCAACGCCTGGGATCTCCAGGTAGGACTAGGAAAAAAGCTTGCCTGAAGCTTCAAAAGAGTGGGCTAGTGGACCAACAGTCTGATTCACTGTGAAGCAGCTTTCTCCCTTCCTACACATTTTTCAATTTCCAAGGGCCGAGGCCTGCTATGAAAGCAGATGTTCCACACATCCCAGAATTAATCTCCTGAGATAGTTGCATACCGTGATGGCAGGTGTGCTTCCATCTAAAAATGGTGTGCCATTAACTGTCATGGCAACCATTTCAGGCACCCTGAGAAAGGTAGCCCTCTGGCAGGATCAGGAATGTCTAACAAAGGGTATTTCCATGTACCGCGATAGTCAGTATGGCTGAACCACTGAGTGCACAGAGTGAACACTTGGCAGAAGCACACTTGGTTGCAAAATGCATACTCAACCCAAAATACAGTTTTTGCATTTTTCCCTTTTTATTTTTCCTTTGAGGAAAAAATTAAAAATACTTTAAAAAATCACACTGAAACAAAAATTGACACACACACTAGCCACTTCTGTACAAGCAGCTCAGACTGAAGTCACTTCACCTTGCAATGGGCTGTATCCAAGAGAGGTGATTAAATCTTCTCCCATTCCTGCTGCCTAGGTACCCTTCATATTGCATCTTGAAACACCAGGTATTTTGCAAACACTCCCCCCTCCCTCCCTCCCCCACTTTGTTATTCCTTGTTATTGTTTGTTTTTATTATCTGTTTTTAGCTGTTTAAAACTTTTTATTTTTTTCTGATCTAATGATATTGTAAGCACAGGTTAATGCTTTGGGGACACTTTCTATTCATGTGAACTCCTGTCATCACTATTCTAATAAACCACAACCATTAAACTAGTTTTAACTGGTTAATGTTTGCAAAACAGGGTGCAGCTGCATTTTTAAGAGTACTAAATGTACATAGTGTCACCGCTACTATATTTACAGATGAGCGGGGGAGGGGGTAGAAAACTGGAATTGTAATACTGCAGAAGAATTATGAAGGTCATATAGTCCCAAATCTCTGTACTGTAAGTAGGCATCCTCTGGACCCAAATGGTTCTGTTGGAGTGCCCCATGACATTTCCACCTTCCCATGCAATGTGCCAAAGTGAACTGAACCAAACCAAAAACAAAACAGAATCCAAACTATTTTACAGTGAGAAATGACAACAACATGGCAAGGTTGGACGTTGATGAATGCCTGAAGGATCCACCAAGCTGACTGGGATCCAGTATCAAAACCAGAGCTCAAAGTAAGAGTAGAAGAGTAGTTCAGGAACAGTACTTCAGAAAGGGGAGCTGGAGATCTGCCCTCATGCTTCCAGCTGGTATGGAGAGAACTGGTGGCTGCTTCTCTAAGACTGGAAACTGGAGAGCAGGGAGACAAAGATCACCTTTGCTCTGCCTTCTGCCCCATTAGCTTCATCTCAACAGAATAAAGGAGGCATCCAAGCAAAAGGGGTACAATTGCTAGGACAGCATCGAAAAAATAACCAGATTGTCCCCCAAGTATGTAGTTACTACTTTGGGTGGCTCCACTTTCCATCCAAAGTGATAAGCAGGGGTGTCCTCGCATTTGTTATCAGAAGTAAGTTCAGCAATGTTAAAATATCTACATCACATGGGGGGGAATCCTTCTGTGTGATTTCTCCTCTTGATTTATCAGTATACTTTGAAAGAATGCTTTCAAATGTTATCACACTGACATATGATGGTAAATATTGACTCCTTATAACCCAGGGTTGGTTCATTTTTTGTACATTGATTTGCATACTGGAAATCTGAAAAACGCCCAACTTGGCAACTTTATCCCACCACTGCAATGGATGAACATAGGATGCTTTCTATTACATCTGTTTTTTAACAATACCCCAGCCAACTATTCTAGAAGATAGTACAGTTTATGAGATGGTTTTAAATATTTTATTAATTTTAATTGTTAACACAGAAGATAGATGCCTATCTATACAGAAGCTGTGGAAATCTACCATTGTAGTAGAATACAGAATGCAGCCATTGTAAAACATGGGCATAAATGCATGGGGGGAACAGCAGATGGAATCCAGATGCAGAATTTGCCAGAGAATTATGCACATTACTATACTGATCCTTCCTTCTTTTCACAAGTCTGAGACAACTTAATAAATTTCTGACACCCATTAGTTTCTTCCACAACTATTAAGAGTGCCTTTAGATCACTTTTCTGAGAAAATGGAAATTGGGAATATTTCAGAGTGAAAAAATGAGATCTATAACATTCAGAAAAATTGTGAGGAAATTCCATATACTTAGCAGGCAGAACAGAGACTCTTGAAATTGTTATGATGTGCAACCTTGATTTAGCATTTGTAATAAAAACTGAAATTGTAATGAAGGCTCTAAACATTTTTCATCATGTTTCTAAAGTAGCTGCCATTTCATTTCCCAGCCACCAGATGCCAGACTTCTACTGTGCAAATCTCTGTTTTCCTCTATCACAAACACAGACCAGACTCCTGTGATCTTTCTTCCTTTGACTATGTCCTTTGAGCTGAAATGCTCCCTTTTTTAGGCAATGTGACTCTCAGTGCAATTCATTTACTTTAAGAAAAACTCCTTGATAATTTGTAAACTTTCTGTAGGGGATCACAATTTTGTAAAGAAACATTTCTTTGCAAACAACTGTGTTTTCTTTTATCAGTTGCACTGATCTAGAACACCTACCAGATACTAACATTCAGTTCCAAGACATGTAAAGAACAATGGCATCTTGTGTCAGACAACTATTATTTGTAATTAATTACATCTCTAGCATGAAAAACTAGACAAATGCAACAATTTTGCACCCCAATGAATCTACATAATTTTTATATAGAAGTCTATACTGAAAATGCTATTATTTATCTATTTTATGCATTTGGCTTAGCTTTCTAAAATGTTACCTTCTTAAAGTCTAACATTTTTATTTTTCTTTCAATTTAAGCTGTAAAACTGAATAATATTTGTGTATATTTTGATCCACAAAATCATACTTGTTTTTTTATAATGACAGGTATTTGTTGACAGTTTGAACTGTAAAATTTGAGTAATTTATCTTATTAGTAATTTCATTTATAATTACTGTAACACTACAGTTCATATTAAATCACACACATGCACACATTTTTAGAAAGAAAGAAATCACACTTCAAATGACTATGTACATGTGTTTTCTCATTACAACAGACATGAAATTTTGTATTGTGCTATTTAAAAAGAAACTTGCAATATTGTATATCAGCAGGACAGAATGGAAAGCTGGGAAAGGTATTTTAAAACCCAATTAACAAAGTATCCCTAGAGCCAAGTCATATCCATTAATTTAAAATGCTTGTACAAAACAAATCTTTTGAGATAAAACCCAAGTGTACTTGAATTACACGGATACACACACACACAAATACTAAAATATATATATACTGCTATCCTGTAAAGGGGAAACTCTTGTAAAGGCTGATATCAGACATTAATAAAACTATTTTGATAGTTAAAGCATAGGTTTTCATTAATAATTAGATTATAAATGATATATAATACCATCATTTTGCCTTTAAGAGCCACCTTCCTGCAGACAACAGATTCTGTGCTTAACATTGCATGACACCAAATATAATGTATTCATTTTGGAAAAATAATACATGAACAGATTAAACTTTCTACACAAAGCCTCTTTTAAATTGAATTTTATTTTGAAGCAAATTTTCAATTAAAGTATGGTTTGTATTTCATAGTAGTTTATTACAAGTTACAGCTTTGCACTCTGTGTGTGTGTTTGTATGTGTGTGAGAGAGACAGAGAAGTGCAAGGAATTGCAATGAACAAGATAGACTAGTCCAGAGCCTTTTTTACATAATCCTTTCATGTAGAATCAGGATTTATTTGGACTTGACTGAATTGCCTGTGGATTTCAGAAATCACTATTTGCTCTTGGTGCAAGAAAGAATTGTCTTTTTCTTGACATAAAAATGTCAAAAAGTTTATAATGACATTTTATGATATCATTATAATTCCTCTCCATTCTTAAAAACATAGCATTAACTACTGCATTGGTTTATCAGTGTCTTAATCTTTCCTTTTTAACAAAAAGAATTGACATATTTATCATTGATTTTCTAGCAGAAGTTGTAGTGGATGCCCTCTTTTGCAAAGTACCTTAGTTAATCTGACCTCTTAATGATTATGCGTACATTCCTTAGTAACTGAATAAAACTTTTTTTTCACAAGATAGCAAGTGCTTAATCCTCATTACTGGGAATATGCTGAAACCTTGAATACTTGTCAAATTCATTGTATAATCTGGAGGTTGGTTTGCCTTTAGTGATTTACACAAGAGCTGCGATTACAATAATTGATTTATCCTATACTTAAAATCTACTGGTGACATTAAAATGACATTATCCAATTTTTGCTGCTAGAGTTTAGATTTACTTTATGGAAAGGTAAGGATTTGTCATTATGTTTGACTAAATAGAACCTTTGTGACTGAATATAGCTAAAAATGGAAGAAAGAGCTTAGTCTATATGCTGCATAACAGCAGCAAAGGAAAACATCCATTTGTGATGCTGAACAAATTTTTTCTTTATTATACTAATCTTTGCATAGTATTTGCTGACATTAAAATTTACTCCAAAATGCATTATGTTCTAGTTTAGATTTCTTCATCAAAAAGTATAGAGGTCAGACCGCATAACAAAAGCCATGCTTCATGTGGAACTTAAAAGGATTTCAACATGTAAACATTCACATTTATGTCTATAATTATCTCTTAAATGAAATATATGATCTACCATAATTCTTGATTAGATATCTTCTCATGCGAAGCAAAAAATATATGTGCCAGTTGTTTAAAGTAATTCATCACTGTAACATGTAGCTTCCATTTTCTTGAGTGTGTTTCTTGAGTGTGTTTGACTAAAGGATTAGCTAAATGTCCCTCCAAAGGAAGCTAGGGTGTTTTCTCCCTCAAGGCCTGGTATTCTGATGCTATTAAGGAAAGAAAGAGCTTTCAATAGATCTAATAATTATTACACAAAAAAACCGGAATAAGCTATAATTTCTATTAGATAAAAAACTAGAATTTTATAAATTAAAAAAAGTTTGGTACAGCTCTTTCTGAACATGTCATGTTAATTTTAATTATGCTTCATTAAAGCTCCTAGATAACTAAAAGTGATTACTGTAGTTGGTTCATTAACACTGTGATTTTAGGCACAGCTGAAGTGCTGTAGAAAGTTAATAAGGAAGGACATACACACAAAAATCAAATGCTGCAGAAAGCATTTGATGCGGGCTGCACGGGGGGGGGGGGGGGGCACACACCCAAAAATCAAGAAGCCCAAACCGGTGTTAACTGGTCAGGCATACTGTCAAAGGTTAGCAACAGCAGATCAAGGTGTTTTTGCTATACTGGCTGTATAAAATGACAAGCAAAAATCTTTAGTTGCATATCCACTAACAAATTACTCCAAAATAGTATATAGGAAGCTCTGCACCGCACATGAAGCTTTACAGGGGCCGTGTCACTAACGTAGTGTCTAAGAGTGCTCTGTGCACGACCAAAGCTTTCCCAGACTGTGCAAGGGCGACCTTGCGCAGAACTCCAGATGGATGTCAGAGCCCTGAGTCAAGGTTCTTTATCTACCTTTCACTGCTTTATAGCTCTGTTTTGTTTTCCCACATGTGTATTAGCAACATAGGAAGCTGCCTGATACTGTGTCAGGCTCTTTGTGCATCCAAACAAGTACATCGACACTGACTGGCATAGGCCATTTAGAGGCTTCTGCAGTCATCTTCCTCCTCACTTGCTGCAACAGTTCAACTGTTCTTAACTATTTTAAATTCTTTTTAACATTTTGTTATTAAAGCTTTTTTATTACATTGTCTTTTTGGAATGCAATTTTTGTGAACTGACTAGATAGAGAGCATTAACAATTTGGTGGTAACTATTTTAACTGGAGATGGTCAGGACTGAACTTGCATCTACCTTAAGCAAAGCATATGGTGTAACCACTGAGCTGTGGCTTTTGTCTATCTCAGGTACACGTGTCCTTTCATGGATAGACTAGAAAGCACTGCTAGAACTGGGTCATCTGTCACCTTTGCTTTAAAGCAAATAAAGGAAGAATGATTCAAAGTGCAGGACGCTTCCCTTGCCTTCAGTCATGCCTCCCACCTTGAATCAGATCCTCCTCAGCTCTTTTTCACTGGAGGAGCTCTGAGTGCAGATGCAATCTATACTTGGAGAAAACAGATGGAGAAAAGCTATTTTAGGATGATAATGTTGGGAAAAGGGTTGCATGACCCCCTTCTGCATGCCTTAGAGCTCACACCAGGGTTCTCCTGAGGCGTAGCAGATAATTAGCAAGGAGAGGGCCTTTTCAGTGGAGATGCCTTTCTTCTGAAATGTTTTCCACAAAGAGGCTCACCTGCCATCCCCTCCGATTGCCCTATTTTATTATTTTTCCAGATGTGTTATTGTATCTTGTCCCGCAAAGAACTCAGGGTGGTGTACATAACGCTCTCCTCTGCACAACAACACAGTGAAATAGGTCAGGTTGAGAGTCCCAGACTGGCACCAAAATCATCTAGAGCTCTCCTGAGTCCTAGCCCAGGACAGAAACTGTTATGCTGTGCTGGCTTTCAAGTGTCGGTTCATGTTTTCCTGGGATTGTTTTGGTATTTCTATGCTTCCTTTTCAAATTTTCTCTTATTGGCATATTTCAATGTGTTAAATATTTTATGCTATTTTAAATGTTTTAATGTAAACCACCATGATAGTAGGGAGACTCAGACGATGCCCCACATATGTTCAAAAACTGTGTGGTGTGAAGGCCAGTCTCCACTGCCCCAATGGAAACCATGTCTCTCACTCTTTGCTTGTTCTGCATACAAGAGAAATGGCTGCATCCCAGCATAAATCCAATTGTGATTCCTCTTTGCACAGAGCAGCTCTGCATAAACATGTCAGTACTCATGTACAACTCCTTCTCAAGCACAGCTGGGTTCACACATTATGACAAGCAATCCTGTGTGGTTACCATGGTTTGCATTTTTTTTTCGGCTTGCCAGTCAGACGCTCACCTCATGATGGTAAGTCTCCTCTTTTCTGTCATATCCTTCACTTTCAGTCCTCCAGGCGGTATCCCAGAACACACTGCAGGGAGGAATGAGACTCCTCTCTTTGACAGCTGCGATCACAGCCTACATATAGCTCACTATGGCTGTCAAGCAGTCTCTGCTGTACAAACAGGGTTCATGCCCTGAAGTGCAGCAGAGAAGATGATGGAGCTGAGTGGGCACTCTTGCCTCCTGCTCCAGAGGGGACTACTAGAGTGGGAGGGGGCCCTGATCCACTCTCAGGCAAAAGGGAGGGGAATCAGCTGGGCAGTGCTGCAGCAAAGAGCAGCAACACTCTGCTGATACCCAAATGTACCTGAGGAAACAGAATCAGAGGGGCAGCGCTGCTTACCTGATTCCCCTCCTGCCCCCCCCCCCGCAAGTAGGAGCAAGAAAGAGAGCAGTGAGGGGATCTGCTGAGCAGTGCTGCCCTTCCTGCAGCACTACCTACCTGATTGCCCGTTCCTGTCCTAAAAGAGATTGTTGGGGCAGGAGGTAGGTAGAGCAGGGGTGCCTCCGACAGCCTGGCAAAACAGCAGCAATGGCTGCTCTTGCTAAGTAGCTCTCTGGTTCTGGCTTCTGTACCACAATGGGTTACGTTTCCCAGGCCTGGACAACACAAGCCATTGTGATACAGAAAAAGCATAGAACAAACTAGTGTTCCCGTTCATGGTTTCTAAAGACCAAACCTAACATACCATGAGGGGGTCCAGACAACACAACAGACCAACTGGTTAAAAAAAACCTACCATGGCTTGTTGTGATGCACGAGCCCAACCATGGATGGCAGGGTATAGTTGCTGTGAATCATGTTAGTCTGTGTGGCCCTGTAACCGCTTCACCTACTCTTTGAAGGTTTACGGGAGTTCTCTGAATCTTTAAAATAAATTAACTTCCTCCATTAGAATTTGGCATAACCTTCATTCTAATACATGGACCATGTTATCATGTTATCCAGTTTGCACCTGTAAGAAGCTTGCAATTTACTGCATTACTGCCTAAATGTGCTTCAAACTTTAATAGAATTACTGCCTCTTCCAAGGGTGCAGACCCTCAAGCTTGGAGGTTCCCCAAATCATTGTTCCTTTTGCCTCCAGCCCCATCCACCATCAGAATGCATGCCTGAAATCTTCTCTAAAATGGATTCAGCCCTTTGGCTAAACATTTCTTCATCCATGACCTATACCTTCAAAATGATTCGTCATGTCATTTAGCAGCATGAATACATTTTGGGGGAAAGATACTATACCACACAGCTCTAGCACTTTCTCTCCTGCCTTGCATAACCTCATTTTTGTCCACTTTCCCATTTTTCTGAAGAATTATGCACTGTGAGATCAGGGTGTATTATTTGACATGATATAGTGGCTGCATTATATCAAACCTACTGGTGAGGTCATCTGTACTTTTCTGATAAAGCACTGGTATGCCAATAACATCCAACATCATCAAACTTGGGTACAGTTTTTAACCAGCCTTTGACTAAATCAATGGATTAAACCTCAGTAAACATCTACTTGGCATGCAAAAGTTCCCTGGTTTAATCCCCAGCATTTCCAGGAAGGAAAGTCATGCCTGATACACCAGAGAGCTGTTGCTTATCATTGTAGACAATCCTGAGCTATATGGACCAATGGTCTTACTGGAAATAAGGCAGTTTTCTATGGATCAGGGCGATGAAGCTAATGCTGAATTCAGACAAGGTAGAAATGATGGTAGCTGGTCTTCCTTTTGGCAAAGGGAATATGCACTCTGTAGGTTATCCCAGATTTGGAACTGAGCTGAGGTAAGCAGCCATCACTGATACTTTTGTAACCTCCATAATCAACTTATGCAATATACTGTATGTGAAGCTGCCCTTGACAAACAAAGCTTCAGCTGGTGTACACTGCAACAGAATACCACCTGCCAGGTGCAGGACTACAAGAATCCTAGAGATCATGCTGCAGCAACAGCACAAGGTGCTATTAGCTTCTGTGTATAATCCATGGGATCGCGATGCGTCGGACATGACTTCGTGACTAACAACATCAACATAATTCAAGGTGCTGGCACTGTTCTTGTAAAAGTTCCACATGGCTTTGGCCCTGCATATATAGGAGAGAGACTTTTGCCATGAAAGCCTATCCATGTAACAAGGTCACAGGAGGACTGAAGAAACTTCCAGGGATGATTGATCTCTGTTTCCACAGGGGCTCCAGAATAATACACATTGACAAGCTATGAGCACATAGATTTCCTTATCAGGAATCTGTGCTGATTTAATGTAATAAATGTCCCATTGATGTATTGTTACACTTATCCCACTTCTTTCAGTGGGTAAGTCACCCAAAAGTGCAGGACTTGCCAAAGTTTGGTTTCTTTTGGAAGGAGATCACTGGGATCTTAATGGCATGATTTTAAAAAATGCATTTACAAATATGCATGTTAAGCACAGATGGCAGCAGACAGCCTAAATACTCTCCAACAGGCAGCCAAATCCACTATCTCTCCCATCACAAAAAGCTAATGCTGTTGACTTAAAGAGTCTTCATAACTCAGCTCTTGTTCTGCATCTCTGCCTGCTTGCCCTCAGGTTAAGTCAGAGATGATAAACCACACTCAAGAGTTCTATATGGGTTGAGTGTAGGTTATTGTTCAAACATGTATTCTGTCTGAATCTAGCTGCATGAACAAGTCATGGCTTGTTAATCCCATGTAACTGACAGTGTGTTGTAGGGTTGTGAAATGTTGGCTGCTCATCCTGCTTTATTATCTAAGCTAAGTTCAGACAACATGATAATCCATGGTTTAACAACAACCCACAGTTCAATGATAACCCACATTCAACCCTTGATTGTGAGTTGTCATGTTGCCTGAACCCAGACATTTTCTCTAATCATCCCCTGACTTTAGGCCATTTAACAGTAGCATTCTTCTAGTTTGGTTAATCTCCTTCTTACAAAAATTGGTATTTTAGATTGTTTGGAAGTTTCAGCATTTTTCTGTATGTCATTTAGCATATAATATTGCAGTATATATTACAGAAAAAATGCCTTTCTGCTCAGCCAAGCCTGTCCACAGAATACTATATTTTGCTAAGGACACAAGGCAGTTGCCTGTCTCTGGTTTACTGTGTTGTTTTTTTCCCTCTCTTCCAACTGGACCTCAACATTCTGTGATTGCAGTAATAAGTACTGACCATGTGTAGACAGAGTGTTCTTTACTCTCTTATGTCTGCAATTAAGTAATTACATACTTAGGAAGTGACTTTACCATGAAGTAACTGCGAAGACATTGTCTGGGGCCACATAGAATTATTTGGCAGGGGAGGGGTCCCCTGCAGCTTGTGCAGAATGAGCCATAACAGATGCCTTTTCAAGGTCAGAAAATAGCCTCAGACAGTAGGAAAAGGGGATTGCCAGGGGATAAGGGAAGACATTTTTGCTGATGGGTTATGTCAGGGGTCCTCAAACTTTTTAAACAGGGGGCCAGTTCACTGTCCCTTAGACTGTTGGGGGGGGTGCAGACTATAGTTTGAAAAATTAAAATTTAAATAAATTAAAAATTATTTAAAATTTAATTTAAAAATAAATGTTTGCTCTGCTCGCTCGGGCTGCAGCAGAAACCCAAGATGACGCTACACCACCCGCTGAAAGGGAGAGCGCAACTCGAGGGGGAGCCATGAGGGCGCACTCGCCTTGGTTGAGGCCTTTCTGGCTCCTCGCCACCGCCCTGCTTCCAAGCCGGAGGAAGGTCTTCTCGCAGGTACTCACCTGGCTCCAGGAGGGAGAGGGGGAGCTGGAGGCTGGAGAGGCGAGCACGGGGCGGTTTCCCCGACTGGGGGAGGGCCACAAGGTAAGGGCTTCTTTCTGAGGCAAGGGACAGGGCTGCGGCTAGCCAAGCAGGGCGCCTCCTGCCTCTTTCTGCCGCAGGGGGAAGAAGCATGGTGGTTGCTCGACGGCGGCAGCAGCTGCCCCTGGGCTTGGTGAGGTGGCCACGGATCACATAATTAAAAATAGATTTAAAAAGTTATATTTTTCTTACCTTCCATCCTTTTCTAGTGGCTTCATGTCTCTCTCTTCCGTTTCCCGCTCCATATTCCTGCTCTGTATATGCATGCAATTGGGGGAAGGGGGAGAGCCAGCGCACGCACAGTTGAGCTGTTGCAATTTGGCACATGCGCTGGCTCTCTGCTCAGTTTCAAAGAACCCCTGTGCCGGCTCAGAGCTTTTGGACTAGCTCGGAGATCATCTCCGAGAGAGTCCAAAAGCTCTGAGGTGGGCCGCCTCTGGCCCACGGGCCATAGTTTGAGGACCCATGGGTTATGTCATATCTACTCCAGTCTCTAGTCCAGAATACTCCAGTCTCCTTCTCTCCCCCACCATGGCCTTTAACCTAGACAATTGAAATCAGGGCATGAGGTATGGGGCAATACAAATTGCTACTACCATACCTAATGGTGGGCATTAGACTGGACGCTGACTTGTCCCCATTTCACCTTCAAACTGAAAGAGAATCTGCTACTTGCATAGCCTCTTATATCTAAGCAAGGTAAACCAGGAATCAAGAAAGTTCTAGTGAATATGCACTGCATTTCATTCAAAGCATTTCCAAATAATTATACTAAAATTCTACTGAAACAGTGCAACTATATACATGAAATAAAAAGGTGTTTTAAAAAATAATTCCTTGTATATATGAATTCACTGTCACAGTAATTTATTTTTTAAAAAATTCAGTCTATATATATAGCAAACTTCTTCACAAATATGCTGATATTTATATAGCAGTTAGACATAAATAAGTATATATAATAGTAAAAGTGATCCTACATGACCACTTACTGTAGCTGAACACTATGTTGCTATTAAACACAGAAGTCCTTCCATTTTGGAAAGTATGCATTCAACTACAGGCAGACATGCAGCCCAAGCATGTTTACTCAAAAGTAAATCTCACATTCAGTGGGTTTACTCCCAAGTCAGTATAAAGTAGGACTGTAGCCTTGCTTTCTTTACTGGAAAGTTAATATGACAGCATGATATATAAAGACCAGTCAATGTTAAACTGTTTTGTGTATTCTGAGAGCACTGCATAAGAACTGTGCATCTCTGTTTTCAATTATGGAAACTACTGCAGTCTGATTATGCTACAGACACAATTACTTAAGCTTCCTCTTGGTATTGGGAATGTGCATGTTTGCAGTCCTCTCAAGTGACTATATTAATTGCATTTGCTGCTCTTGGCTGAGAATAATTACCCATCTTCCCATTTTGTCAAATGCAGAGCCCTGCATAAGTCGAAAGCTTGCATAATTTTAGTCCAAATTCACCTGATTAAGAGTTCATTGCAGCTATTTTACTTCAAGTATGTATGAATATAGTTGCACCACTTCATGGCAGCTGTAGAGATGCCAGCTGTCGTATTGAAAGAAGAAATTTTGCACAATCAGAAAAACAGTAGGAAGCCTGAGCAAACTTGCAAACCTAATTTCAGTTTCCTATTGAAATTCAGTTTCCCTGCAACTCACTGAATCAGGCAAACATTATACAGTGGAGAAACTGTTTTTAAAAGTTAATCTAATAACTGCAACAAATAATTAGATTTCCAGACAGGAGATATCCTAGTATGAATTATAGTAAACAATACTTCCTTGCTTCTTTATCTTGTCTTTGTTGTGAAATGCTTTGTTGCAATGAAATCTCTGACATCAGATGAAACTATGGTTTTGGTCAACTTCTCAAAAGGATGTATAATAAAATGTACAATGAACTGAAATTCTTTTTTCTTATCTTTTTCCTCTCAGGCTTTAAATCTAGAAAACTTTTGATCACAAGGTAAACTACTCAGGATGCTGATTTAAGCTTATTACCCCTCAATCACACAACACTTCTTTATGTGGGCATTAAATCTAAGAGTAAGGGTATTCTAAAGAAATTCACTCCACTTCTGCTTATCCTTTTAGCTCACCAATGGAATTTGTGACCACCTCTTCCCTTGCCATTTCTAGTGTGAGATGATGTTCATGCCAGTAATGATAGTAATAGCCATCAGAGAAAAAGGTACCAGAGGTGGTCATCTTTAAACTTTCCCAGTTTGTATCTTAATGGACCAGAAAACAAAGTGCCAATGGAGATTTTCCTAGTAATTGGTTACAGTATGCCAGGTGTCCTAACAATACTATGGTGAACAGGAATGATGTGAGCCGCCCCGAGGCTTCGGCGAATGGGGCGGCATAAAAATGTTTTAATAAATAAATAAATAAATAATTCTATATTAGGAGCAATCTGTTTGTTCATGCATGTCCCATTCCTTGGGCACCTTAAATAATTCTGGGTTTTCCAAACATGACGATCTTTCTCTTTTCTTGATATACTCTATCCACAGTGTAAGGCAAGAATGCAAACTGTACTGTCTTAGTATAGGAAGGAACACTGTGAGCAAGGGAATTTTAATTGCATGCAAAATGTGCCCCTGAACTTCCTTTGTGACACTCAAGATTATGGCCACTATGTAGGAAAATTTGGAAGTGAAACTGAATTACACTACAATCCATTTAGATTATACATTTAGATTATTAGAAATGGTTTTAAGAGCTGATTTAAACCACATTGTGGAAGATAATCTGAAAACATATTATATATTTACAATTTCTAAAAAGCTGTGGTAATTATAGAACCCCCAATTGGGGTAGGGGGGGTTTATTGTCTCACACTAATTTTGTTTAGGTCTTTGCCTATTTGAGTATTAATGTCATCTGCTTTTTTAAATATGGTTCAGTAGGGCTGGGGAACCTGTGGTATGGTCAAACTACAACCCCCATCAGCCCTAACTTTTGGCCATGCTGCTTGGGTCTGATGGGAGGATCACAGATTTCCTATGTGTTGCTCTAGCTGATTTTACATTATTTTGATTTTTTACAATTGTTTACAGTGAAGTCTTCTATTGTAAAGCACCAAAAATTTCTTTTTAATTAGATGGAATAACAATTACTAAGTAAATAAACAAAATGGAATTTGAAGTGAATTATAACAGATTTGATCTTCAAGGAATTCTTAGAAATCTTTGCAACTATGCATTGTTTAGATGTGATTGTGTTCTGAATTTCACCTGCAGTGTTGTTCCTCACGGAGGTGAAGGAAAACATGTTAATGCATCTTATAACTGCCCCATATTATGAACTTCCAAAATGTAACTACCAAAGTATTATCTCTGGCCATGGTAGCAAACTAACCCAGAACAACTCCTCCAGAATAAGATCAGTTATGAGTCAGGAAAAATTGAACAGTAATTTCTATAAATTTGCATAAGCTATTTTTTTATCTAGAGGCAAATATAGGAAGAATTAGTCTAATTTAAACATACAGTACATCTTAATACAGAATGAACATTTGTAACTAGCTTGTTAATTCTTCTGTTCAGGTGCAAAGTATTTATGGACAACAGTCCTTATGATTATCTTTAGGCTGTAATTGAACAAGACAGCCTTTCAAATAGAGGATGCTGTCAAATAGAGGAGGCTCCTCTGTCAGTGCTTCAAAGAGAGGACTACCCTCATGGGAAATGGTGCCAAGAGGGCTGTCCTTTATTTGAAGAAAAGACTGCAGTATCCCACTAACCAAAAGACATAGATCCAGGAGGAGGACTGGGCATGAGCTGCGAAAGCAGAATGCAGCAAGGAGCAAACAAAATACATGAAAGAGAAAAGAAATGCATCAAATTTACATTTGAACACTGAACACATGCAGTTCCTCCTGTGTTTGTTGGGGTTTACTCCCAGACCCTAAGTGTCCCTTTTGACACATGTTCACTATATAGCCAACATGGGATACGGAACCTTTCCAGGTCCAAGGGCCAAATTCCATTGGTGGGCAGAGCCAAATGCAAAAGACTGTGAGCCAAAAGCAGTAAGGACAACAATAAAACAGTATCAAAGCATACCAGCATTTTTCAGTTTAATGCTCTTAGCGAGGCATTTCAGCCTTTTACAAAATAAAAAAAACTGTACAAAAGCCAAGAAACTGCCAATGAATGGTCACTGATGAAAGGGGTATGGCCATCTGGAGAACCCCGGTGTTATACAAGATCTAAAAATCAGATGAGTGTGGCCCAAGTTCCTAGTGTTTCGAAAGATCCCTCAACAATTTTCATAATTTGCAAAGCCAAAACAGCAATTCTTATTCTGCTTACCCCACTTTCTCAGAAAACACTAAATTTGCCCTAGGCAATGTCCCCAGGGAGTTTGCTTTTCTCTATCCTGGATCTTATGAGAAAGGTCTATAGCTCAGTGACAGAACACAGGTGTTGCATGCAAACATCCTACTAAACTAAATCATTAACATCTCCGGTTAGGGCTGAGGAAAAAATATCAGACACTTACTAAACCAGTACAAATCTACAAAGCAATCTTAAGCCAGTATTGACAAAACCGAAGTGGATTGTTGCAAACTTCCCAGACAGCTTTTACTCTTGGGAAGTTTAGATGTGAAATTAATAAGAGATGGACCAATGATCTGACTCTGTACAAGGCAGCTTCATATAACATCATATGAGAGACTGCATGGTGACAACAAACATTTCAAATTTCTTGTTCAGTTTTAGTTCAACTGAAGGACAAAACCAAATCTAAAGCTTCTGTCAGTTGGGATAATACTGAAATCATCTCAGCTATTCAAAGGCCATATTTTAAATGGAAAAACAGGTTTAGTTAAAAACTTTTTTTTTAGCCTGATCATGCCATTTGGGCCCTGTTGCTTTGAAAGCTACAGCATCAGTTATTATCCAAACACTAGTGTGGTGTGGTGTATTTGCAGAGGGCCCTGAGACAGAGAGTATGCTATAGGGTCATCTAACCCAGGGACAGAGAGACAAAAAGCCTCCCAGTGAATAAAATGCATCCTTTCCTCCCTCCCACACAGCCACCCCCTACTCCCCCTCTGTAACCTCTAAAAAGAAGCCGCTTTGGAGTCTCCTCTCATTTGCATGGGGAGATTTAATTTCCATCCCTTAAATATGACGAATTGCTGAGATTTCCTTCAGTTAATGCTTTTAACAGCTCCCAATAAACTTCATTAATCAGGCCAGCTCTAGGCCCAACGTGCAGCCTGGAAGCAGCTAATTTGCCTGATGAGCCTGAGACTTTAGTGAATAAACAGGTGGATAAGCTGAGGGTTTTATGGCCTTAATTACACTCTAATCAGTTCAACGCTTGGCGGGCAAAAAGGAAAGAGGGAAGAAGGAGGCAGCATGATCAGCCATCCCTTTATTATTATTATTATTTCAACTGGTGCCTCATTTCTTCCTCATCTGCTCCTGATTTTCTGAGGGTGGAATTATGGGGCAGAGAAAGGGGAGTAAAGTAAAATAGGACCATGAGTTTTTCTCCAATTTTAAGGTAAAAAAGGGAGTCTTTACAATACTAAAATGTCCCCTCCACAACCCCTTTCTAACTCAAGAACTATTTGTTTTTTCTTTTTAGCCTCATATTTTTGTTCCTTTACCATTTTCCTTACTTCAGTAAATAGTCTGTGTATGTACAAGGTTTCTCTTGTTTTATGCACACTTCCTTAAAGATCCACTCCAGTAAGGCAACCAGAGATTTCTGTATTTCAGAACAAGGTAGGATCCTTAGGTCAGATGTCATAGCGTTTAGTTCCTTAAGGCACAATCCTATTCATGTGCAGACAGAAAAAAGTTCTGTAACTTCCAGCATGCCCCAACCAGCTTAATAGAGCACAACCTAAATCTACCTACATAACACCTGCTTGAAGGAATAAGACATGAATAGTCACAGAGTAAAATAGATGGTACAAAAATTATTCTATGATTGGTTTCATACTTTTTCTTGGGGGCGGGGGATCCCCTGTATGGTTAGACAGAAAACTCTGCATTTCCTAGCCAGCTATGCAGGGAAATATCGACTGAGGAATGCTAGGAGGTGTAGGGCTGTTGTCTGTCTAAAACATGCATACAATTGCATCCAAAAAGCAGGGGGAAACCATTTCAAAAACGCAATCTGCATCCTATTCGAGCCAACGCAGAGAGATGCCCCTTCTTTCAGGGCGGACTCCAGGGAAAAAAATGAGGTTGCAAGAGGCTCGCGTATAGGCTTGTTGTGCAACATCCTGGAAGAAGGAGCAAGATTTCCCAATAATGGCCATCTTTCAAGAGAAAAGGGCGCCTGGGCCCATCAGCGGCCGTGCTTCCAGAATAATGCACGCACCTCTCCGTTCCCCTTCTCGCCGCCGCCTTTTCTCCCTTCCAGACCGCCCTTCACCTTCCTCTTTGCCCCCTCGGTTGACCTTGTCTGCCCCGGCTTCCAGGTCTCGCTTCTCTCGCGCCACATCTTCTCCCTGTCACGGCTAGGCCGCCTGACAAATCACTTCAAGGGCAGCCTAACTTCGAAGGACAAGACAAAGCTTTAGCATATGGTCCGATCCCCAGATGTTTGTCTTTCACTCGCTCTCGCCCCTCCCCGCTTTTCCCTCGAAGAAGGACTACTTGGGAAGCGCTCGCTCCTCGCTCGCTTCCCTTCCTTGCTTCCTCGTCCCCTCAGGTTTTGGTTCGCGGGCCGGTAACTAGCCGCCTGAGCCGCGGCTCTCTTTATAGCCTGAGAGCCGGGGAGGAAAGAGAGGCTGGGGAGGAAGGGAGAGGAACGGGGGTGCAAATCGTTGGTGCTTTACGTGGAATGCCGTGCTCTAGACATTTTTACAGCTGCGGCTGAGGAGCCGTCTCAGAGCGGCTAACGCAGGTGCTTTGGTTTCGAGGGTCTCCTAGCCACATACTAGGCCAGGATGGCGAGGACGGGGTGTCGCCTGCGGGCTCCTCTGGCACGAGCAGTGACACCCGCGGCCGAGACTTTAGGCCGCGAGGCGCTAAGTTCCGTGCGTTCCGCGAAGCGCCCTGAGAATAGGCCAGGGAGGAGGTTGGTAAACGGATATTTCCTGTCCTTGGAAAGAAGAAACCTGCTGGGTCCACTTCCTTTGCTTTCGGCCGCGGACCTAGATCCGCTGCAAATAAGTGAGTTTCAGGCAGAAAAGAGAATGAATAATTCTGCTAGAAAGAAAGATCAGGCTTTATTCCGCAGCTGCTGGAGGAGAATAAAGAGCCAAGGGCAGAGGCCCCCAGCCGGCACCCTCCGGCTTATTCACAGCTCCTTCCTTGCTGAGATCGCGCCCGCGCTAAGCTAGTAGTTTCCTTTGGGCTGGAATTTTGTTTTTGTTCTGGGACAGGTTGCTCTTGAGAAAGTTGTAAAGGCAATGCACAAACACGCATGATGGCCAGTTTGGAGATGACCCTCTCGGTTGTCTTTGTTCAGTGTGATCTCAAAGCATATAGCAGAGAGGCGCCGAAATGGGGTTGGGAAAAGCAAAATTCAATGCAAGGGGCCATTGCGATGCCCCCCCCCCCCGGTTGTATTCTCTGGTTGCAACAACATGCATTTATATTTAGCGTTTCACTAAGCACCAGCTCATTCCTCAGTTAAGAATTAAGCTTCTGGTTTTTGAAGCTATTCAGTAGACAGCAAGGCGTGGGGGTGGGGTGGGGTGGGATGGGGGTGGATGAAAGAATTGGCAATCGTTTTTAACAGCGAAGAAGTAAATAAGGGGTTGGGTTCTTTTAATTATGTGCTGCCCATTGAGCTGCCTAGAAGCTAGGATTGGTTTTGCTCTACCAGGCATTTTTTTCTTTTTAAGGAAAAGATTTTCAACCAACCTTATTTGAGAGAGAAAGTTTAGATGATCAGATATATCTGTATGAAATGTTAAGCTACTAGTAGTGAACCATGCAAAGCAATTTATTAAAGGCACAATTCTATGCATGTTTATTCAGAAGTAAATCCTATAATGTGTAGTGGTTTACTCCAAGGTAAATGTGTATAGGATTCAATCTAAGGTAAGGAAGTAAAATAGCAATTAACCCTAGATATAGCAAGCTCTCTGCTTGTCCTATTTTGAATGTAAAATTTGCCTAATTTTTTATTATGTCCTTTCAATTATATTAAGCTGTTTTTATTAAGATTATCATAGTTTGATTATTTGTATTTAATCTACTTCTTGAATACTTTAAGAATTTGATTGAATTACAAACAACAAACTCAATTTATATATGATAGTTGCAGGATATTAATTAGATTTCATAAATTCCCCAAATAAAGTCAACACAGTATTAAGCACAATTAAATTTGAGTGCTTGCTTATTACACAGGGTGTTTTGTGTTTTTTGCACTTAAACAGGTTTTTAAAAAGGACAATATGATGTTATTTAAATCCAGATAACTTTTTAGGAAAACAGTTCCACATTTTTGGAACACTGTATTCATATCAAATTATCCATATTAAATCAGCATAACAATTGTGTTTTATGGTGCTTTGCTGCTGTTATTGTTTTTCTAACATGAATGAGCAATGACTTAAAAGTTCTGCTTATTTTATCTCTATTCAGTACACCTTCAATGTTTCCATGCAATGAAAACTTCTCATTTTGGTAAGAGAAATAAAATGGATTGGCTGTAGCCTGCATTGTTCATTTGCTACACCTAGACTAAATTGCTTGCACTTTAATACAATTACATCGTGTAGCATTGCAATGCCTTGACCGAATCTTGGTCTAGTTAGCTTGCAGGTCCTTCTGTAGCAATGCAGCCAACTAATCAAATAGAATTTAAATAAAATGCAAGTGAATTTGTAGTTTCTCTCCACCCCCTGCTCTAAATTCTGAACATTCTCAAACTGGCCCTGGAGAAATACAAAAGCACAAAGTGACAGGCGAGGCAGGCCCTGTGTTCAACACTCAATCATATCCTGTCACAGGTGCAGCCTGTATGCGTTATCCTGCCATGATTGATAGAGTAGGTTTGTGCAGAGTGGGGAGCTGGGCATGGTTCAGATGGGGCTCTGTCATTCCAGCACTGTGTTGTACTACCTGTAGGGAAAAAGAGAAACTTTGCTAGGATTGGCTATTGAAGGTTTCTTGGAAGTTTTTGCTTCTCCGTGTGCAATCAAAAGGTCATATTTCTTAAAAGTTAAATGTAGCTCCTAGCTAGCTTGTAATAATCCAAGAATCAAAAAGCTAATTAAATCAGGAGTGTTAAAAATGATTACTTACAGGCTAAGGTAATTCTTTCTTTTTAATTAATTGAGCCTTTTGTTTAACTTTTTTGGATCTATAGTTGAAGAGAATTCTTGCATACAACAAACCCAGCTAGGAAGAGTGGGAGAGCTCAGCATCCTCATTCACTCAGCTTGCTCCACATTTGCTGAGGAATAAAAAGAATTCTTTTTATTTGTTAGTTTGGGACCACAGATGATTTTTTAAAAAATAGCTCATCTGTGTTCTTTCTTGTTTTGCTGCTGTTTCAGTTTTATTTTCAATTAAAATGTGTGTTAGTTGATTTTAACCTGCTTTTCTGTCTGATTTAACATAACCTGCCTTGAGCATCAGTTTGGTTGAAAGGAGTCATATAAGAAATAATTAAAATAAAAATAGTCTTTCACTCCATTTTATGGAATATGGGTGAACACCCATACACCCAGGTAATCTAGTTCTTAAGCTATTAAAGGGAAGTACATTGAAATTCTTATTCTTATGGAATTGTTATTGCTTTAGGAAATACTGTAATTTATGCAGTAGTATCTTAGGATGAGTTTTTTTCAGTTTGGGAGGGGATTTTAGTTTTTGTTACCTATGATCATTCAGAAACCTGACTAATTGATGTAAGATCACAGTTGACAACTCTCACCAGAGTTCTGCAAAACTATAGTATTTTTTCCATTTGTTCATTTCTTTCTGAAATGGCCAAAGGCAAAGTAATTTACATAAAAGGTTTTCTAGTTTTAAAATGCACAGTTTCCTTTAATGGGAGTATAACACAGTCCTCAGTGAATCCTACTGACCTTGCAAACTATATTAGAATAAATAAATAAATAAATTTTATATGCAATGCTAAATAACATTTAGCAGGGCAGTGCTTAAAAATCACTTTGAGTAATCCTAGATAAAAGTGGATACATATTTTAGCATTATTCAAATTGTGTTTTAATTCTGCTCTCATTTTTTGTTCTTGTAGGCCAATAAGTATATGAAAATAAAAATAGTCATCATTGTCATGCTAAAAGACTATAATTTACTGGATATAAATCATTCTAATAGTATTTATTCATATGTTAGGTATTCCTGCATAAAACATAATAATTATAGGTTTAACTGAGAAAAGTAATTTTCTGCAGGTATTTTAGGTATTTGACTACACTGAAGTAAAAATTCAATCAATGAAAAAGTATTTGCTAAAAAGACTTGCCTTGTATAGTTGTACTTTAGGTGCTTCTGGGGCCTTTGGTATTTTCAGTGGAATTCTTGCACCTTTCCCTTGAACTCCATATGCAATGCTAGTGACATACCAAAGCATAGGTATTTTGGCCTGTGAGCCGCCATGCTGTATCATAAATTGCATTTGAAATTCCCCACCATTTCAAAAGAGGCTTCCCTGGTAGAATGTGGTGGTGGTCCTTTGATTGAACACAACTTGTTGTAAAGTTGCTAGAATCTAGACTTTCTTCTTATACAATCCCACAGAGCAGAAGCACTTTTTAAAGCAAAGGTTCTCAGTGATTTGTGAAGAGTGTTCTCTTTGTAATACTGTCTTGTAAACTGAAAACTTTTAAATAAAATGATAGATGAAGTGACTGACTTGGGAAAGCAACAAGCAATTTAAATCTTGTCTGATGGACCTACCCATATGTGCATCCTTAATTACCAGTGTTACCTTTTGCATGCTGATACTGCCTTGGAAGATATTATTAATCGTTGCCTTAATAAGCCATTTTCCTTTTGATTTTCTGAGTGATATCACATCAAGTACTGCTTTGTTAAATAGCAGCCAATATTTAAAGTATGGTCACAGCCACATAAAAGTTTGTTAAATAATTGGTTGAACTTATGGTTAACAGATGCTGTGATAAAATTAAACTAAGCATTCATTAACCAGGATTTTTTACCTTTGCAAACTCCATTCAGTGGAAAGGCTATCAGTGGTTGCTGGTTATGATGTCTGTCTGTATGCCAGTGGATACTAATTCATTTCTGTTGGGTTGTTCAGAAGAATATTGGTGGTTTGTTCCCTAAGATATCTTCACATTTGTTCAGCAGAGTAGTAATAGCACAATGTTAGGGAATCTTCTTTTGCATTAGTGGCACAAGGAAAAAGCAGAGGTTATCAGATGGGCATGTGTAAAGGATTTCCCTTAACCCATTTATTATTGCACAGTAGAAATCTTACCTTCTGTTTATTGAATTATTGCATTAAAGAAGCTTATGAAAAGACTGTGTATACATACATAGAAATGTAGCATATGTATAAATGTAGCATAGGCTTACTGTTATGAATGATCCTTTTGTTACAGATGAATTGGAGGAAAAGGCACTGAGAATAATGTGACAAAAGGCAAACCAGATTCCACAGTCTTATATATCACCAAAATATATATTGTTTCTTTTCTCACTAGCTTTTATACATGCAAATACAAGTACCCTCTAAGAAATAGGAGGCAGAAAACAAATGGGAGTCTAGATTGGCAGCCCATTGCCTTCGTAAACCCAGAGGCAAACCCAAAGCTGCCAGCACAGCTACTAAGTGAGTCTGCCAAGTAGCCAGATGCTGCAGCTGGAAAAACATTTTCATTGTCTTAACAGCTGCATGCTGTTAAGGGGATGCAAGATACAGAATACAATAATACCCAATCACACCTCACTACATATGTGTACATGTTTGCATACAGAGGTATTTTTCCCATTGGTATGTACATGGCATTTTACAAATGGAATTGCGGTAGACGTTTAGATATTTGTGTTTGCTAAAGACAAGGAAAAAAGACTGCATTTGAATGGGAGACAATTGTGTGCCTAGGCAAGAAACAGATTGTGTTCTTTTGACATCTTTCTCCAGATTCCTTGTCCGTTTGACTACTGGTCTTTCATTTTTGTACCTTGTACTGGGCTAACAGGTTGAATTAGGCACACTGTTAGTTTGCTTCTGCTCTACTGTTTACTAGTCTGCCTTATCTGAGCTGATGTTTGAGGTGTGCTGTTGAAGTCCCTCAGGCTATTCATTTTTAGGAGAAATTAACCTTCATGACATGGACACCTTGTCCAGGGTGGCTTAAGGTTTCATGGTCTCCATGAGAACCATAAGACTGGCCCACTTTATCATTAGCTGAAGACATGAAGTGGGACATATGCTAAACTTGGTTTTCTCAACTGGGCAGGTAGATGATGATTGGGCAGGGGACTTTGCATCAGTTTTTTTATTGTTACCAGATCATCCTGAGGTTTAGAGTTTGCGAGGGTTGAGGACCTATAGAGACAGTATGCGCTCGGAGACTAAGAAATTCTTTTAGTTTCCAGAGGGTTCTGGAGGGTTTTCCAGCTGATATGGCTGGCTTCTCTATTAAAACCCTGGTTGTCCTGCAGAATGCAGAAATGACGTTGAGGAGGATGTGATTGCTTCTGTGTAGAGCTGCTATTACTCCGTGGTATATTCCAGGGCTGAGAGCAATGAAGTAAAATAGCAGTGCAGATGGAGAAAAATCCTAGTGGATGCAATCACGTATGCCTCTATTGGTATGGTCATATATATTCAGGGACACTAAGGGTTACAGAGAAACAACATCTTGATACCACTATTAAATCTTTTATCTGCCTCCCAGCAGAATCTTTCAGGTTCATTTGGGGTGCATGGTCTATCACATGCAAGCTCTAGGGATGGTGTAAACCTGTATGAGGCCCCATAATACATTTGCTAGGCATTTCCAGTATAACGTCCCTTGCATCCACCATGACTTAGACTCCAGTATTACAACAGGTGAAAAATCCAGAGCAGAACCCTGTCCATTTTTTACAGTAAGTTTCAGTACAGCTCAAGGACATTGGCAAGGTGCTTGGACAGGCTTGTGCAACTGTTTCCATTTTGCATTCTTGCTCCTCTTTGCTTATAAAAGCCAGCAGGGAGGAAACAGTCAGCTGGGCCATGGATGTGATTAATGCCTCCTTGCAAGAAGGAGTGGTCCTGGGCTGTGTTGGTGGGACTACTTCAGAAGAAATTCTCCCTGGATCCTGAAAATCATAATTTTTGGCTTAAGCCAAATGGTCTTTTCCTAAGTAAGGTCCTTAAGCAGGTGGTTGACAGCCACCTCCAGATGCTCTTGGATGAGACCGATTATCTGGATCCATTTCAGTCAGGACTCATGCCAGGTTTTGGCACAAAAGCCTTGGTCTTCCTGTATGGTGAACTGTGTCAGGAGAGAGATGGGCTGTGACCTTGTTGATGCTCTGTGATTTCTCAAAGGCTTTTAGTACCATTGACCATGGTATTCTTCTGGCACAACTGTCTCAGTTGGAAGTAGGAGGTAGTGGATTGCAGGAGTTCTGCTTGGAGTGTTGGCTTCAGACAGTGGTACTTGGGAAACATGCTTGGGCCTATGGATTCTCCAGTATGGAGTTCTGCAGGGGTTGGTTTCATCCTTTATCCTGCTTAGCATCTACATGAAACCATTGTTTGTGGTCACCCAACGTTCTGTAAGGCTTTGTCATCAGTATGGTGAAGAAATGTAGCCCTGTTCTTCATTTTCATTGGTTGAGGAGGTGGGTGTGCGAAATTAGTGCCTAGCTGCAAGAGTGAACTGGATAAGAGCTAATAAAGTAAATCTTAGCTTGTGGATACTCTTAGAGCCATCTTTGTCAGTTGAGACTAGGGATGAGTAACCAAAATATGTTGAAGATGGTCAGGATTCTGTGAACATTGTCTTGCCAATCACCTCATGCCTCCTTTTGTGTGGGCATTTGCTCTCTTTGCACTAACCAGAACCTGAACAGATTGGACAGTGATTGAAAGGTAGGTTTGCATAAATTTCCCCAAATTTTCATGAATTTCCTAATTTGCAGAGATTTCTTCCTTAGGCTAAACTAGAGCTGGTTCAGTCTACAAAGGAAATTTTCTGCACAAATTAATCTGGAAATCAGGAATGAGATTAACATACCATGTTCCATGATTAACATACATTTTCAGCAGACAGGTTCTCTTAATCAGAGCTTCTAACTGGGCATGCATTCATGTTCTGCGGCAGAAAATAAAAAATTCTTGCATTCCTACTTGAAGCTCAGTGACACAGGAGTACCTTCTGCTAACTTTGGTGGACCAGGTGCACCTCTATTATTTCTGTTGTTACACTTTTATAGTGCCCCATAGCCCAAAAATAAAACATCTGGAGGGGGCAAGCAAGAGGGAGGAGGCAGCCCTGTGTTTCTGCACAGACAGCCATGTGGGGAACACTCCCCTTCCCAGCCACCGCCACCACTGCAGCCCACTCAGAACAGTGCTCTGCTGTCTCCCAGAGACCAGGCTTGCAGCTGCATGCAAAACTTACAACGCAATGCAGGTCAAGCTCCCCTGGTACCAGTAAGAAGTTTGTTAAAATGATTATAAATAAAAATGAGCTTGTAAATGCAATTGTGTTTATGTATACTTTTTACAAACAATGAATAGAATGTGATTTATTTTCAAATGTTGTATAAGATCAGCCCCTGATGTTTGTCTTGTTATTTCCAGTTTCAAGAGTTCTCTTACATTGCAACACTAATTCTGACCTGCTTAAAGTGGCTGTCTGTGTGTTTCCAAGCCTGATTCAAGCTGTGGGTTTTAGCCTTATAAAGCCTTACAAGGCTTGGCACTGCAACCATGATGAAGCACCGGTCTTCGCATGAACATACCCCTACTTTATGTTCATCGCCGAAGGCTGTCTTTCAGTTGCATCCTCTGATGGAGGCTCATAAGGTGGCAACAAGGAGGAAGTCTTTCTGAGTGGTTGCTCCCCATTCATGGAACAATCCCCCTGACAAGAACTCAAGTACTAGAGGATTTTTTGTCATCATCTTAAGACTTCTCTTTTCTGAATTTGGCAGCATAGAATGATGTTTAATCCTGGACTCCTCTTACTGTTGATCTTTTAAAATAATCTTAACGTGTGTGTGTGTGTGTGTGTGTGTTGTCTGTTTGTGTGCAAGTCTTTTTACCTTTTATATGATGCATTTTCATGGTGGTTAGACTTTTTAATCCACCCAGATAGCTTTGGCTATTAGATGATATAAAAATGAAACCGTGTCATTCCATTTTTTTACCATTGCTGCATCACAGAAAGGCAAAGCTTAGGCTGAATGACTTGCTCTCAACAGCTCTTTTGTGCATGTTGCCATGACGCATCCTGTGTCTGAAATTTTGTATCCACTTTGGCCATCAGCCACTTCCCCATCGCCTTTTAAAACCTTCCTTGATCTAAGTCTTCCTGTTCTTCATTGTCTACTGCCAATTAATCTCCCCCATATCACAACTCATTTATCAGGCTCTTTCCTTTTCCGTTATCTTTGCCCTAGCCATCTTAAGGCTTCTTCATCTATACCTCTGGTGACTGCATGAAATTTGAGGCTATATGTCCCTTTGGTCTCTATCAAGCCAGTCATTTGAAGCAGTTGTCAAGTGCTGAATTCAGTCAGAGAAGGAGGTATAAACTGTGTGGCTTGAATGCTGTGGTTGAATGAGGTTTGCCGCTTGCATCATTACTCTTCCATCCCTTTCTGGAGTCCCTGCATCTTCTGAAAAGTCTCTCCAGAATTTAGGATTTCTCCTGAACAGTTTGCGGTGTGCATAGAGCAATAGCGGGAGAGGCAAATCTGGCAGAGAAGCATTGTTCAATTGGACCTCCTCACCTTAACTCATAATTATCATTCCAGGTCCTGATGGTTGCTATAAGCCTGATACCTTCAGGGAGATGAGGATCAATTAAGGGAGCCTTGCTCAAGCCATTGTATTGATTCTGGGAAGCTTCTTAAGTGAGGAAGGAATAGTTTGTCCTGCCTAGGCTGCAGGCTCAGTAGAAGAGGCCAATAGTACACATATCCATTAATAATTCTTTATGATGTCTGTTAATCCATGGACACAATGATGCTAAGCTTTCAGGATCTTGGACAATGTGCAGTTGGTAATACTGGCAGGAGTAGTTTTTTTAATAAAGAGAATTGGTCTCCCAATAAGGGACTGCAGAAATGGAGGTCTTAAGTATGTTGGCAGGGCCAGGACTGCTGGAATCTCTACCTCTGATGAACGCAGTTCTTACAGGGTGCCTAGTTGTTTCTTGAAGAGATGGGAGAGGCTCTGGAGCAGGATGATGGGCTTGCATCCCTCTGCATAACTTATATTTCTGAGAGACATTTCAAATCATAAATTTCTAATTCTTTTAGCATAAGGAAACAGGATTCTAGTGAGTGAACACTGCCTTCTAACATCTTATCTTTATAGCTTGATTGGAGTGGGTGAGTACAGTTTCCCTGGGGTCCAGTATAGAAACTGCATAATGATGTGGTTTCATGGGTGCCTAGAAACTCATGGTGGTTTGTTGTTGTGGTTGATATGGTGGTTCCTACCTGCCATCAAGTCATGTCCAGTGTATGGCAACCCTATGAAGGATCGTTCTTCAAAAGGACCTGTCCTTATCAGTTTTGGTTAGCTTTTGTAAATGCATGGGTTTGACTTCCTTTATGGAATCAATCCTCCTTATATTTGGGTTTCCTTGTCTTCTGCTTTCAACTTTCCTTGGCAGTATTGTCTTATCCAGTGAGTCCTACCTTCCCATGCTAATGCCTAAAACAACAGTTTTAGTTTCATCATTTTGCTTCCAGTGTAAGCTTTGGCTTGATTTTAACTAGGACCCACTTTCTGTTGGTCTAGGTACTCACAAAGTTCCAGCACCATGTTTTGAATACAGTATATCTTTTTTTCTTTCTGTCAGCTTTCTTCACCGGTCAGTTTTCACTTCCATACATAGTGATTCTTGGATGTCACCTACAACTAATACAGGATATGCATCAGATTTATGCTATGTACTGGCTTTTTCTAATGTTAATTAGAAAATCTACTAATAGTGTAAGTGAGGAGTGGCCTACATGGTCGTGCCTGTGGGCACTAGTACATACCAGACACTTTGATCAGTGCTTCCCAAGGTGACTTCTTTCAGATTAACACATTCATACCAGCTGAGGTGCCTAATGTGATGGGAGCTCTGGTTCCACAATCTGCCATGCGCGTGGTCTTTGGATGGATTTTTTTGTCCTTTGAGTAGCAATGCCTTTTCAGGGTAATGCCCAGCACGGATTCTCAAATTGTCAAACGTACCCACAGGTTCAACAAGTTTGCCTGCCCTGCTGTAAAATGAAGTGAAGTCTGCCGGCATCTGGCTTTAATGTAAAGACAAGTAGAAATTTATATATGGCTGTTTGTATAGCACTTAATATGATGCCATTATATATATTATACTGAAGGAAGGCAAATGGAGAGTTTTGTTCCTACCGTAGGGAGGATAAAATGGAATGGGGGAAGGAAGCCTATGTTACCATGAGCACCTTGGAAGAAAGGCAATATATAAATAAAGCAATAAATAAAGTAATAAAGCAAACTTCTCCCATTGTGTGTGTTTTAATACAATTTGTAACACTGCCAGTCTACATGCAGAAACATATCTCATTATGTCACTTTACTGATGAACACAATGCCCCAATACTAGTCGTAGTCACGAGCAATCAATCATATGTAACAACTGGTGAGCTTAGATGAGGCTCCGCTTCCATGTTCACCTCAGAGGCAGCGTGTATTCCGCTCTGATGCTGTGGTGCTGGCAGTGGTGTACTCCAGATGTGGATTGGCATCACAGAGGAAAGGCTTTTTGCTTGCTCAGATCTCTGGAACCATCTGAATGCTTTGGATAAAAATTGTTGATCAGCTGCCTTCCAAATTTCTGAAGAATGTAACACAAAGCAAATGGCATTTGAAACAACACAGTGAGGTCCATTGAATTATAGATAATCCAAATTGGAACATGCATCGCATGCGACAAATGAGAAATGAATAACTGTCTTCACAAATAAAGAGCCAGAATATAAGTATTTCTGTGTTTGTCTGCTGCAAACTAATAAGAATGAAGGAGACAAAGCACCAAAGACCAGGAAGAAAGGAGTGATAAGATCTTGAAGGATATATGGACTCAAAATGTTTTGAAAGCTTCTTCCTGCATGCACGATAAACAATATGCAATATTATACATTTATATAATGCAAATTAGGCAACAGCAATATGATTAAGGCTGTAATCCTGTGCACACTTATCTTGGGAGTAAGGATCATTTAACTCGGTTCCACTTGCAAATAAATACATGTAGCATTGTACTGTCGTACTCTATTGTGATGAATATTAAATGTTAAGAACCCATGTAATAACATAACATTTTTACCCCAATTTTATTCTCTTACAGCTTACAGAATCTTTTCATTTTATCCTCACATCAACCCTGTGAGGTGGGTTAGGCAGATAGAATATGACTGGCCCAAAGTCACTCTGTGAATTTCATGGCTCTGTGGGAACTCGAACCCAGATACCCTCAGCCCGGTCCATCTCTCTAGCCGTTATGAGACAGTGACGCTTGCTTACTCATGCCTGGTTATACCGCAGAGTCATGTGACAATGGAGGACAGTTGAGGATATAGTGTTGCATATATAAGGTTAGTATCCTCTCTCGATAATGAAATTTATTGTAACCATTGCATTTTTGTAGTGTGCTTAGTGAATTGTGAATGGACGAATAGACCATTTTTCCTGTGTACCTTTGAGATGTTATTTCAGCCTTTTTCTTGCTGCAGGAACATAGCAACACTAGCATTGCCTCCTAGAATTTGCACACTGGCTCTAGGTTGTGTGTGCACAGCTAGATATATCACTCTTGTTTGACTCATACATAATGGCTTAAGGCGGTTGAAATGCATGCAATTTCTGGACCAATACAATAGGTACTTGTAATAAACAGGCAAAGGGAAACGTCCTCCAGACAGAAGTTGCAAGGTAGATAAAGAACTTTCATTTGCGGTTTGGTGGAATGGTTGCATCTCCCAGTAGGCTGAGCAGGCCAGCTGATACATCCAGAGGGGATGGGTGTCAGACGGGTGCAGGTGTCAGTGGCCGCCAGTGAGTGATTGCACCATCAGCCTCCTACCGTGATCCATCATGCGGGCCCAGCCGGTGAAGAATCACAGCCTCAGCAAGGTGCTGAGCCCAGCAACATATCATTAAACAAGGTTACCACCGGCAGATTTGTTCCCATGATCAATCTGGTCAATAGCCGTTCCACTTCACTGTTCCTCCCCCTCATGCGCTCCCCACCCCACACTTTAAACATCAACAAGCATGAAAATGCTAGGAAAACATGGCTTTAGCAGGACCTCATTTCTCCGGTGGCTTTTTGCAAGCCTTTTTTTCCCTTAAACAACAACATGTAAATTATGAAAAATAACCTTTGGTATAAACTATATCCTCAGGCTAGAAGTCTGTTCCAATTCCATATTTTATTGCTTGATATCTTTCTACCCCCATTAATTACAGAATGGCATTTCATTATATTTCTACAGGTGGCAAAATGTGTGAAATGATAGTGCATCTTGCAATATTACCTGCATCAGTATGATTTGATCCATCAGCAAATCTCTCCTAAGAGAAGTAAGATACGTTGCAGATGTAAGCCCTTGGTCTTTTGACAGAAACAAAACAAAATGGGGGGCCAAAACAAATAAGCCCCCTACTCTCTTAGCTCCACAATATTACACAATTTTATTTGGATGGCCTCTGGATATTGTCTGGGGAATACGCTGGAGTCCCAGCTCCATTCTCAGGTAACACTCTAAGATTGGACCTAAGCTGCTGAGATTGGAGGGGTCCCTTCTGCCATTGCAACTTATGTCGCTGTTTCTGTATCAGCTGGGCTCTGAAATGGAGAACTTTGGAGCTGGCATACAGAGAACAGTGAGGGAAGAAGCAAGGCACTGCCATTCTCCAAAGGATCCTGCCAGTGCCTTGCTTTTCTCCCTGCACCCCTTCATGAAATTTTTATTTGTTATATTAATATCCCACTATTTTGCTTTTAAGGAACTCAAGGTGGCTTACATGATTTTCCTTCTTTCAGTCATCCCCACAACAACAGCCCTGTTGGACTGCTTTACATGGGGCTGCCGTTGAAAATGGTATGGAAACTTCAACTGGTGCAAAATAGAGCAGCCAAATTGCTAACAGAACTGGTAGCAGTAAACGTATAACACCGGTCTTCTATCAGTTGCATTTATGCCAACTGAAGTCCAGGCCTGCTTCAATGTGCTCATTTTAACATATAAAGCCCTAAACAGTTTAGGATCTAAATATCTAAAGAAATGTCTATCCATATAAGCCTTTCCAGACCATAAGATCTTTATTGGAGGTCCTGCTTCGGGAGCTGCCTTTAAAGGATGCTAGGAAGGCTGCCACCCAGTGTAAGGCCTTTTCAGTTGTGACCCCACATCTGTGGATTGAGCTCCACAGAGATGTGTGCCTGGCACCTTCTTTGTACACGTTTTGGTGCCAGGCACAGACTTTTAGAGTATTTTAACTGTTGACAGTTTTTATGCAAATTTTCATTTGAAAATTTTCATTTGAAAATTTAGGTTGGTATTTTAATTTATGTATTTTTAAAAAATTATTGCTGTTTAAATAAGTTGTGTCTAATCTGGCCATTGTATGATGTCAACACAGTTGGTGTTCCTGCTGATGGAATTGATGTTTTATTGAACATGTTGATAATGTGCATGGATTTTAATGTTTTGTTTGATTGCCTTTTAATTGCTGTAAATGGTCCAAAGAGCCATGTGGCTATTGTGATGGTCTGTAAAAGCTTGAAATAATAAAAACAACCCTGTGAGGTAGGTTGGGCTAAGGGTTTGTGAATGGCCCAAAGTCACCCAGTTAGCACCATGGCTGAGTGTCGACTAGAACCTGGATCTCTTGAGTCCCAGTCCTAAGCTCTTAACCACTACACCGCACTGGTGGTACTCAATGGTGCCGTCCAACTGTTAGCACATTCTATCTCAACGGCTCAAGATGAGTAACAATAACTAAAGAGTAAATACAATAGAATAAGGCTTAATCTAATTCAGTTAAAAATATCCTAACTATTTCCCAATGATCATGGGCTCTCAAGATCAGCCCAGATAGGTTACACTGTACAAAAGCTCTCAGATTTGGACAGTGAAATGCCTGCAATAAAAAGAAGTACATAAAAACATAAAAGGATCAGATTGAGGGCACATCTAGTCCAACCAAGCAGAATCCCTAAACCAGAATAGGAGTGCAAGAGCACCCTTCGGCTCATGTTCTCCTGCTTCTGATACTGGAAGTAACCAATGGGACTAGAATCGTAGAAAAGAAGAGTTGGAAGAGTCTGATAAGGCCATCAGCTCCAGCCCACCTCTTGGTGCAGGTCACCAATTAAAGCACCCCTAACAGATGGCTGTCCTGCTGCATCTTGAATGCCAGTAGTGGGGGAGAGCCATGACCTCCGTAAGTGATTGGCTCCGTTGTCATATTGTTTGAACAGTCAGGAAGTTTTCCTGATGTTCAGCCAGAATCTGGCTTCCTGTAACTTGAGCCTGTTGTTCTGTGTCCTGTCTTCTGGGATAAGCCAGAAGAGTTCCTGGCCTTCCTCTGCCATGTCAACCTTTTAAGTGCTTGCAGACTCCATAATACCTCTCCTCCATCTTCAGTTCTTTGCAGTCTCTCCTCATAGGGTTTTATTTCCAGTCCACTGATTATCTTTGTTGCCTTCTTTCAAATCTCTTCCAGCTTGTCTGAATCTTCCTTAAACTGTGGTGGCCAGAATGGGATGCAGCACTCCAGACGAGGCCACGCAGTGCTGAATAGACGGGAAGTCATACTTAGTGTGGTTTGGAAGTGATACTGGTGTATAAGTTGCCCCAAAGAGCATTTGCCTTTTTTTGCGGCCACATCAAGCAAATTTCATTAGAATTTTTTTCCTGGTTTGGTCTGAAAATGAACAAAGATGCTTAACTGTAATAACTTTGGCTATGCAATATGCTTTGACAGGCATTACCTAGCAATTTATTAAATGACCCTCTGTGGGGAAGTGAAGCCGCTGGTGTAGCAATATAACTGGATATGACAGGAACTCTTCTGCTCCCACTTTATCTGGTATAGATTCTTGTTGGTACAGGAAGGTATAGAATCACTGCCAAAATTGCCTGAAGGCAGCCTCCATATCCAAGCATTTTGTATTTAGAGGCCTCAGCAGGGAACCTTGTGTGGGCACCAAGGCAGCTTAAGGTTATACTGCCCAAACTTTCTACTGTCACAGAATGCTTTGTACCAGCTTTGCCCAACTAGCTGCCCTCCAGATGTTCTAGAGTAGAATTTCCATTAGCCCCAGCCAGCGGGGCTAGTGGTCAGGGTGATAGGAGTTGTAGTTCAAAACTGCTTGAGGGTGCTAGGTTGTGAAACACCTGCTGAGGACGGACGGACGGATGGACATACACATGACATGGGGTAATTGCTGTAAGGTAAGGGGAAAGGAGGGAAAAATCTAGGACTTTTGGGAGTACCTGGTATAGGAGGACAAACAGCTCCAGTTGACAGAGTGGTCAATGTTTTGTCCATGGCTAGAGCTTCTCTTAGACTACTGGTCAGACAGACACAGCAGTGCTTTCCTTCTACGCAATGCTTCTGGACCTCACCATGATGTACCTGCCAGGACTGGGCCCCTGAGGCATTAGAAATAAAGAAGATGGATAGCGGCAGCAGGACATGATCTCATCTGACCCATTGTCTTCACAGGCCACTGTGCTGTGGTTCTCAAATTGTTCCCAGAGCTAAATTGAGCTTTCGGTAAAGGAATGAATAAAGGGCTTTGGTGATGCCAGAGGTTATGCCTCCTTGGAAAAATGCTAATCCTGAGTCCACCTTAGATGCAGTGCATACATTCACTGTCACAAGTGTTCTGCATTATATATACCTATAATTATGTTACATTTGTGACAGTGTGGGTATGTGGAGTGGAAGAAGGCTTGGAAGTGGATTCAACCATCTGTCCCTTTCTCAGAATGGTCACACATTCCCACTTTTAGCTCTACAGTTGAACCTTGGCTCTTGCGGATTTGATTATTCACAAGTTGGTGATCAATAATTAAATGGTAATTATTATTTTTTTTGGAGTTTTATGGCCTACTGTGGAAAATCACAGATGATGCATGTAGACTAGAAAATGTAAAGAAAACTGCAGACTCTGGGAATACCACTGTATTTGTCTCAGAATTAGCCTTACATGTTCTTTCTCTCAGAGTGAGGTGTATATTGCATTTCTTGCGAGTCTAAGTGGGTATTAGGCCTATCCCCACATAGGCAGAAAATGTGCCTCAGATATGCCTCACATAGGCATGAGATTAAAAATGTTTTTCAATTAACTGGTAGGTGCATGTATCAACAATATAAGCTAACACACAAATACACAGGGAGAAGCAGTCCAGTTCATGCATGGTCAACAGTACTAAAAGTTAAGTTGTGTGTGGGGGTGGCGGGTAGATATTTGTGATTTTTCCACTTTTGTGGGGGTCCTGTGCCCCTATTCCCCATGAATGTGGAGGTTCGACTGTAGTTGCCAAAGTAGAGCTTTCATGTTTGGAGCTAGAGTGGTTCTGTTTATCAGAAGTTGATGAGCAGACAACATTGCAGCTCTATTAGTGAGTTTCCCAAGACCTTGTGCTTGGCCACAATTTGTGGCAGAACAGCATTTTTTGTTTGATTGGGAAAATAATTTTCTGCAAATAATTCAATAATCCTATATGACATTCTTCTGATTATGCTTATCTGTCCCATATTTTGTATTCTGAGCAGCCTAAAGAACCATTATCTTGTAAGCCGTCCTGAGATGCGATAGTGAAGGACGGCATATAAATGTTTTAAATGAATGAATGGATAAATAAATAAATGATACAATATTTGCAGAGAGCACATGGTGCTTGGACCAGGAAGTTGTACATTTTATGGTTCTTTCTCCGCACATCAGGAGAAACTTCCCATGTGCACTGTTCACTTGCTTTCCTTGGAAAGAGGTCAAAAGAAAAGGAACTGTGGGAGCAGTTTTGCTCATTTGAGTTTATAATGAACTCCTAGTTGGGTTAACATAGAATATGATGCCTTGGTTCTTTCTTTTAAATGTTAGAAACTATGTAGTCACCATGAAGCTACAGGCTTGCAAATTTGTGAAATATCAACACAAACCGCATGGTGTTATACAGCCTTAAATTATTCACTAACACAAACTTTAATTCCCTAGTAGACTATGTATGAAAATAACAGATTGTGTTTGTGCATGTGCATGAATGTGTGTTTGCATGTAGGTAAATAGATATTAGCAATATTTATAAACTGTGTCTCATTTGAATAAACACCAAAGCAATTTACAAAACAATATTAAAATATACAGTGTCATCATAATAGAGGTTGAATTGAAGATAGCGCAGCTTGGGGAAAGCCAAGCCAGGATCAAGAATACCTAAAACACACCAGTATTCAGACCTGACAAACCTTTGTGAGGTGATTATTCCACAGAGTTGATTATACAGAAACATAGATTGATAATATAGAAGCAAAACATGTACAGCACAAAAGAATGTCACCTTTGCATGTTTGCATTGCTGGTTTTAGAGTAGCAGAGAGCAACCCAACTTAACTCCTATTGTTTCTTCCCTCTGTAAATTCTAGTCTGGTGAACATTGCAAGCAGAGGTAGTATCAAGACCTCATCTACCAGATCTGCCAATAGCAAGCCCTCCAGCTGCTATTGATACATGCACTGCAAAATTGATTGCCTGCCTGTGTAGATAAGAACACCTATTGTTCTTCCAGTGAGTGCAGTGCATTACTCTTTTCTGGCTAATATGATCTTGGAATCTTTCTCAATAACATAATTTCACCAATCAAACTGGATGACAAAATATAAATTTTATGGAGTTGTAGACCTCAATTCATAATCGTTTGAGAAAGACAAATACAGATGAATGAAGTTTTCCAGTAATAATGAAAATGGCATAAATTTCACCAACAGTGAGGGTTGTCAGATGTTCCAAATTACCATCCAGTGCCAGTATGATTCAATGGACCAAATTTAGCTGCTGCAGGATGAGATTGGATGCAGGTGAGCCAAGGTTTCAACTATAAACTTATTAGATGGCTTCAGCCTAGGAAAATGAATAGCTTACCTTTTGCAAATGATGTAAAGATGAAGGAAATAACCATATTCAAGGCGCCTTCTGATGTTACCTTAGTGGTATAGGAGAAAGTGCAAAACAGGTTCCTTTTATGCCCTTCCAATAACATTGCAAGGAAATCAGAGCAATAGAGAAGCCACCTGTTCTTAGAAAGGGTTAAACAGGAAGGCCATATAATCTAGTCACAGGGAGAGACATAGAACCCCAAACCAAATTTTAGTGTATAGAATGCAATGAATGTTGCTAAAAGCAAGCTAAATGATAACACTGCCAGGAGCTTCTGGATCTGTTTGTGTGGTGAACATCTGAACTGCTGGTGACAACTTTGTCAGTGAAGAATCTTCACATTCTGGGCTGATTCCGTCCACCCCCTTCTGGAGAGGAAGGCATATAAAGGACTCCCTATGCCAGCTGAGCCTTGTTTGAGCAGAATATTCTTTGTGAACTCTGGGTTGTTCCTCCAACTTAGGTTTTTCTTTGGTCCTATCTTATGGTCTACCCTCCAGCTCTGACTTGCTCTTTGATCTGGATTCCTTGCTTGTTCCTTGCTGTTGTTGGCCGCTTGGTCTTTGACCAGGGCTGGACCAGGCTATTTTGTTACTTGAGAGAGACCAATACTATGCCAAGGTATTTTCTCAGCCTAGGCAGAAAATCCCACCAGTGTGTCTTCCTCCTTTCTGGCTATTGATTGAGTGATTTGGTTCGTAGCCCTCTATTATGCTAAGAAAGCTAACACCCAAGGCAGCTTACACTCACAATCAAACTTGATTAAAAAAAAGAAAGCGGGTGTGGTATGGCAGTTAGAGTGTTAGGGACACAGTCCCCACTCGGCCATGAAGCTCACTGGGTGACTTTGGGCCAGTCACAGGCTCTTAACCCAACGTACCCCACAGGATTCCTGTTGTGAAGACAAAATGGAGCTATGTAAGCCACATTTGGTTCCACAAAAGAGGGGAAAAGGTGGGCTATAAATGCAATGTATAATCAAAATAATCAAAACAATAATAAAACACATTAAAACACAATTCAAAATAGAATAGCAAAGTGACAATAGCACCTAACAGGCCCTTTTACACACCAAAGGTTCACATGAATGAAAAGATCTTTGCCTGCTCATAGAAGAATGGCGCCCACCTTTCGTAAGATAAATGGTGCTTTCTATGGCTAATAATGAAATACAGGTTAAGCAATACCTTAATTAAAACAGAACTTAAGATGAAAAATACAAAAGCATACGATCAATATATTTCAATTTGCATCCTTTTCAAGACACCCAATATCAGCTACCTGAAGTTGCTACACCACTCTCCCATATGGTGGGGCAGCCCTGCCTACCTTGAAGGTGGTAAGGCTGGCCCTGCTTACCTTGACTGAATTTCCCCAGCTTTTTGTAAATAATAACCAGGGTTGGGGCAGGGGGGGAATGATTTAAATCAGGAACATGGTACCGAGGGAAGAGGAATTTAAGCCCTTCTATTCCACAAGATTTCCTAGAATAAAATTTACTTGTCAGGGAAAATTTAGAATACCTGAAAAAAAGGAACAGGGGCAAGTGGTTTTTATAAAACTGTAAAGAGGCTGACAATCTGATCACAGAGCTGTTTCCTTACCTAGTTTGGTTTACAGGTTGCACTATGCATACTGGGGGTAAATCCTACTGAATTCAATGGGACTTCTAAAAAATCATGTAGAGAGAGATGGTCTGCATAGTTCAACAACTGTTTTCTTTCCAACATTGTGCTTAATATAATCAAGCAAGAACAGTTGTGAAAGCAGAGAGCCAGGTTACCTAGATATATCCTACAAAATTTCAATATATGTTTTTGCACTTCTGAAACAGGAATAGTCATCCTACTCTCTCAGTGTCACTCAAGGTCATTACAGAAATGCCTTGAGTACATTTATTCAGAATGGAATGGCTGTGTTCCTCATCTCCCTGATGTAAACTTTAGTCAAATGCAACCCACAAATTAGGAAGGCAGCCAAAGTAGCCTGTTTATGTCTTGGATAAAAATTTATTCTCAGTGGAAATTTTTGTATGAAAAATCAATCAAGGAATTTGTACAAGTTTTACGGACATCAGCGGTGCACAGCAAATTTAACTCTTCTAGTACATGAGATGCTTCATCTCCTGAGTGTGACTGCTGGCATGAGTATCTTGGTAATAACTAGGGGTTATAAAGCATATTAGGTACCCTGTCATTCAATCTAGATTTTTTTTCATGTTATGGTATTTTAATTTTTTATACCAATACGTAGTAGAGCTGATTATTATATGGCATTACTCCTTTCCTTCCAAAGCCAAATTCTGGATTAAACCAGAATGTGCTACTTTCCTGCCAAACAAAAATTCCCCCAATTTTTCTTGGGCAGGGAGCTCTTATTTGTTACATCCACTGCTTCCAAGGCTCAGCATCTTCCTGGGGAGGATTTAGATTCAGACAAAACATAGGTCACCCAACCTAGGGGAAGCCTTCAGCACCTATGTTGATACTGTCCTCTGACTCAGGGGATGACTCCCGGACAACTTCTGTTCCTCAGCTTTGTATGAGCAGCAAATTGCAGCCTTTAAGTGTTCCAGCAGGGGTGCTGCTCCTAAAAGACTAGGCCCAGGCAGCCTTTTAAGGCTTCAGTTGACCACAGTCCTTGCTGAGCCTACAATTAGTAGTAGGGTTTGGTGTGGGTCTTCAGACGTAGAAGAACCCACAGTGGCCCAGTTTGCAAAGCAAGGCAAGCTCTCATTGTCCCAGTTGGACCCTGCATGCTGAAAAAGGCAGCCGTGCGTGTCTAGCAAGCAGCATGGCTCACTGTGGGTTAAATAATTCACCATCAGTGCACTCAGGGAGCTCTCCATGGTTCTGATGCTAGCTGCTTGTCCAAATGTACCAGAACTAAACTAGCTTGCATTTATCTAAATTTTAGGGTGAGCCGATGGACTTACTGGGCAAAAGTTGACTGCCTTTGAAATGACTAGTACAACCTGGTCTTCCTGGCTCAGCCTGATTTATTTCCTCTGGATTGGTTTGGCTTAGCCTGCCTCTTCCCCCACAAGTAACTGGAATACCATTGGTGCTGAAGGGAACCTTGCAGCTGTGAGCAGTGTTTTTTTTTGTTGGGATGGCGACACCAATGTATCCTGCATGCGGTATTCCCTGCCCAGATCAAATCCTATCTCATCATAGCAATTGCTGTTTAAAACTGCACTTCCATGTTGCATGCATCTCATACCATCTTGCATGCATCTTATGCAAGATGTAGCACCTCGCTCCACGCCTGTCTCTGCAGGCCACTCTGTTGCGCTTCTGAAAATGTTCTCGGAGCCAAAGTGAGCTTTCAGTAAGAGGGATGAATAAAGAGCTTCAGCAATGCCAGAGGTTATGCCTCCTTGGATAAACTCTAATCCTGGGTTTACCTTAAATGCACCACATTCACTCCCGGATGTGACTGGGGTAAGTAAGTACTGACATCAAAGCAGGCTATAAAACAGGATGTTGCTGTGAGCCAGTTTTAAAGAAAATGAAAATGGGAAACATGAGCAACCATACCACACTACCTTACTGAGCACCTCTCCCAGCGTGACCCTACCCATGTGCCATGCTTATCTTTCAGGGCCTCCTCCAAGTGCCTGCTTCCAAGAGACTGGGGAGGTGGCAACAAGGGAGAGGGCCTTTTTCCATTGTGGAATTAACTCCCCAGCTAAGTGTGCCTGATGTCAACATCGTTATCTTTTGGGTACCAAATAAAGACTTTCTGCTTCCATGCATTTGGCAGAATGTGATAGGTGTTCAGTCAAGCCATGAAGTACTGTTTGGTGTGTGTGTGTGTGTGTGTGTGTGTGTGTGTGTGTGTGTGTGTGTG
>NW_025335268.1:3899384-3909385 GCF_004798865.1 Varanus komodoensis | reverse complement strand
GAGAGAGAGAGAGAGAGAGAGAGAGAGAGAGAGAGAGAGAGATCTATGTTTGCAGCCAAACTGTTTTGGTAATACCCACAATACTGTATCCATAAAGTTTTAATTTATGAGAACTTCACCTAAGAGAGCTTCACCTATTGGACAGTAGAGAAATGAAATTACATACATACAGTGAAGAATGGGCAAGATGCAATAGGTTGAAGTCACAAGGAAGAGGTTTGTGAGCCCTCTCCGCTAGCCACTGTCATCTCAGGCTGCAGTGGTTTCCTGGCAAACAGAGCTGACATCCAGCCATGGAGATGGAGACCCTCTCCTGAGATGTATGGTGTTGCTAAGAGAGAATACGGAATGCACTGCATTTGACTTTTTGCACACACTTCTGAGTGCTTGAAAAATATCATTGAGGGCTTAGAAGCAACATGTAAGAACCTGTAGAATGAGGGCCTGGCAGTTTCCAAGCGGTCTGGGGTGTTCCTGATTCAAGGTTCAGAAAGCTGCTTGAGTAATTTGATGGTGGAAGCCAAGCGACAACCCACAGTCGCTTGGTGGGTGTTTCAGCTTTTTAACTAGGGCCATTGATCAAATAGTAAAGCATTGGTTATACAGTGGTACCTCAGTTCACAAACACCTTGGTTCACAAACAAATCAGGTCACAAACAAAAATTTCTGAAAAATTTTGACATAGGTCGCGAACACCGCTTTGGGTGGCAACCAAGATCGCAGCCATTCCACCCCCCTGAGTGGGGAGATGGCCACAATCACAGTTCTGTTCGTGCAGGGAAGGCGTGTGTGATCAGAGGTGCACTGCTACAGGAAAGACGAGAGCAGCAAAGCAGAGCTGCGGGGAAGATGGCTGAGATTCTGCCTGTCTTTCCTGCAGGAACACGCCTCTGATCTGGCATCCCTTCCCTACACGAACGGAACTGCGATCGCGGCCATCTCCCCACCCCCAGCGCACTGTTTGTGCCCATCTCTCCTTTCCCCAGTGTGCCCGCGATGATGCCTGTCTCTCCCCCCCACCCCCCAGCGCGCCGGGATGACGGGTACCTGCAGGGATGACAGACGCGATCTCGGTCATGCTGGTGGGGCAGGGAGATGGCCGTGCTTGTGCTTGGGGTGCAGGGGGAGGGGAGATGGCCGCGATCTCTGTTGTTCTTTGTCACTTTGCTTCACATTACCTTGGCTCACAACCAATTTGGGTCACGACCAGAGTCCTGGAACGGATTAAGTTCGTGAGCCAAGGTACCACTGTACCTGGGATCAACTGCTCTTTGAAAGAAGCTAGGATAGACTTTATGTTTCAGTATAAAAATAATAATGCTAACCTTGTTCTGTTCAAAATGTTTCCATGTGTTATCTCAGCAGTATTACAGTACTACTGTAAATCAGACAAATAATATGGCAGTGTTGAGGTTGAGCTATAGTGGTAATGTGGCTGTGTGTCTAACTTCACAGTGTACAGTTCTCAATATGGAGAACTGGCAAAGGACAGTCTTTGATTTGTGCTGTCCAGTCCTAATCCTGCTTTAAAGCTAAAACAATTCTACAAAAGGAGGGCAGCAACCTTGAAATAGCCCATCAGCAGTTAGTACCTGAACAGCAGACTGTTCAGAACACTTATCACTCAGTCATGGTCTGCCCCACTATGGTGAGATCCATTATAGTTCTAATTATTTCTAAATGTACATCTCTAGATATACATGCACAATTTATTTATATATACATTTATATCCTGCCTTTTAGTTCTCATGAGATTCTCCAAGGACATTCACACAGTCTTGATGCAGATAAAAGTACAAACATCATGATTAGAAGAAAAAGGAATTCCACAGGGCTCCATGTTCCATCCTATCCTCCATCCTACTCCCCATGCATAACATCTAGATGGGATAGATATTCATCTGAATGGAATGGTGTAATTTAGTGTCCTGCAATAGTTGGACCTGATGGCCCGCTGGCCCCTTGCAACTCTACTATTCTATGATTATATACATGAAACTGCTAGGGAAGGTCGTCTGGAGGTTTGGACTGAAGTGTCAGTCAGTATGCTGATGACACCCAGCTTTACCTCTCCTTCTCATCTAATCCAGGTGGGGCAGTGGCCATCCTTAACCAGCGTCTGTGCTTGGTAATGGGCTGGATGAGCGACCGTATGCTGAAGTTAAATCCAGATAAGATGGAGATACTGTTGGTAGGTAGACCATCTGTCCAGTTGGGAAACTTTCAGCCTGTCCTGGATGAGGTCACATTCCCCCTAAAGGTCAAGGTTTGTCATTTGGGCGCGCTCCTGGACCCAGAGTTATCTCTTGAGTCACAGGTGAACTCAGTGGCCAGGAACACCTTCAACCTGCTGAGGCTGATTTTAAGAGCCTTGCCACAGTTATCCGTACCCTGGTAACCTCACATCTAGATTGATGTAATGTGCTTGGCATGGGACTCCTTTTGAAAATGGTCGGGATACTTCAATGGGTTCAAAGTAGGGCTGCTCAACTGTTAATAAGGACTGGCCCATGAGACCACATTACAGCAGTCCTGTATCAGCTACATTGGCTATTGACTGAAGTCTGGGTCCAATTCAGGTTGCTGACATGAACATATAATGCCTTAAATGGCTTGGGGCCAGAGTAACACCTTTCTCTGTATAGAAACAGAGAAACAGAGTGAGTCAGAAGGGGTCTCCCAGGCCATCCAGTCTGACCCCCAGTGCCAGCCGGCTCTGCTCATGACATGCCCACCATGTGCATGTCCAGCCTATCTTTGAACACCCTCACTGATGGGGGTTCAACCACCTCCTGTGGAAGCCCATTCCATACCCTCAGGGTCCTAACTGTCAGGAAGTACTTCCTGGCATCCACCTTGAATCTTGGTTCCCTGAGCTTTGCTCCATTGGAATGCATCCTGCCCTCCTCCTCAGGGGAAAACAGGCCTTAACCACCTCATGACACCCCCTCATGTACCTATAGGTCCCCAACAGGGGTATATGTTCCTACCCTATCCCTAAGATCATCTCCAGAGGTCATTCTCCAAAAACCACTCCCTAAAGAAATAAGGGGGTGACAGGAGAAAGGGAAGACAAGGGATGTGGTTGCACCCCATCTATGGAACATGCTCCTTGAGCATGTTCTTGGCACAGTCATTGTTCTCTTTTAGGCACCAGGTTAAGAGCTTTTTATTTGCCAGATACTTTAATGCATCACTGGATTTTAATATTGCTTTTATGCCTACTGTTTTAATTCCATGTATTAATTTTAAATCTCCAGAGTTAATTGCTGTGTAATTTGGGTTTTTTACTGTTATAAGCTCTACCTCTCGTTTTCCACTAATCCAGGTGAGGCAGTGGCTGTGCTGAACCGGTGCTTGGCCGAGGTAATGGAATGGATGAGGGCCAACAAACTGAAACTCAATCCAGACAAGACGGAGGTCCTGTTGGTTAGCGGATCGGGCTTCGGAGAGGGTGGATTTGACCTGGTCCTGAATGGTGCAACACTCCCTCTTAGGGACAAGGTCCGCAGCTTGGGAGTACTCCTCGACCCGGAGCTTTCTTTGGAAGCTCAGGTGACAACGGTGGCGAGGAGCGCCTTCCTTCAGCTTCAGCTGATTAATCAGCTGCGCCCCTACCTGGAGTACAACTGCCTGGCGATGGTGACACACGCGCTGGTGACTTCCCACCTAGACTTCTGTAACGCGCTTTATGTGGGGCTTCCCCTGAAGACGGTCCGAACACTTCAATTGGTGCAAAATAGAGCTGCCAGGTTGCTGACGGGGATGGGGCGTTATGCTCACATGACTCCAGTCCTCCGTCAACTTCACTGGCTTCCCATTGAAGCCCGGGCCCAATTCAAGGTGTTGGTTATGACCTATAAAGCCCTAAACGGCTTGGGTCCTGGCTACCTGAATGAGCGCTTACGTCCGTATATGCCTGACCGCCCCTTGAGATCTGCGGGAGAGTCCCTTCTCCGGGAACCCTCCATGAAAGAAATTAGGAGAGTAAGTACTCGGAGGAGGGCTTTCTCTGCGGTGGCACCCAACCTATGGAATTCACTCCCCAAAGAGGTCCGCCTGGCACCGTCGTTGCTGGTTTTTCGGCGCCAGGCGAAGACCTTTTTATTTAAACATCATTTTAATTGTTAAAATATATGATCTGGCCAGGGCAACTTCCTCTTCCTTCTCTTTCCTCCTCCTATATTCTTTATTTACTTATTTTATACTGTTAATTTTAATTTTATATTATTGTATCTCAGTGTATTTTTTGTATTTCTGTATTTATTGGTAATTTATTATGTTCTGTTGTATTTCAATGTATCTTATTGTGTTGTAAGCCGCCCCGAGGCTTCGGCAAGGGGCGGCATAGAAATGTTAATAATAATAATAATATTCTTGTTATATATTTTTATTCTGTAAACCACCCAGAAAGCCCCATGGGCTACCAGGCAGTGTACAAATGTAATAAATAAATCAGAAAAAGGAATATAAAAGCCATGCCAGGTAAGAAAATACTCAGCAAACACCTGGCAAGTGAAAACATGTGGGTTGCTCACCTGTCAACTATCAAATGGTTTTGCTTTTAGAAATGATATGTAACCTGCCTACTCTTTTGTCTAATTTTTGGTGACACATAATAGTTATGTGTCCTGCTAGTTAATTGTTATTTGCAGTACATTAAGTCAAAGATTTGAAGTAGGGTCTTCTGGGATTATAACTCATTCTTTTAGCAGAATGTCATAATAGTAAAGTTATGCTGGTCAGTTCCATGATATCTGACTTTAGCTATGGATGTATGAGAAATTTGTTGCAGTTCATTTTTTATCGCCTTGGATCTTCTGAACTGAACACAGACTCCAATCCAATATGGATTCATAATCTGTATATTTCTAAGCTTATAGTGGTATTTATAGACCAAAAACAATGTGCTGGGCAACATCCACACATTTGAAAAGTGCAGATTAAAAAAAATCATATATTAGAAGAATGCACGCAGGTGTGCTTTAATTGCTGGAAGAAAATGCTTACATTATGTGTATGTCAGTGTGTATGCCACTGTAGTGTGGTGGTTAGAGTGTTGGACTGGAGATCCAGATGTTGGTTCTAGTCCCACTTGGCCATGAAGCTCACTGGGTGACTTTTGGCCAGTTACTCAGTCTCAGCCTAACCTACCTCACATCATTGTTCTTATGAGGATTTTGAAAAGTTATGGAAGAGAACTATGTAGGTTGCCTTGAGTTCCTCACAAGTAGGAAAAAGGTAGGAAAAATGCAATGCTATAATTTCAGAAATGTGATCAACTGCCTAGTGTGTTCAAGAAAATATGCTTGTGGGTTTTCATTTAAAAATTAAAAAACAAAGCTCACAATTGAATGAGGACATGAGTCAGAATAATCTTCAAAATGGAATTCAGAGAACTTTGACAAACTCACATTTTGCTCAAGTGTTGCTGTTTCTTGCCTCCCTGACTGAAACCAGAGGAGAGATTCAGAAATAAATCTCTGCTAATATGATAAAATGTACTGACTCAGAGATATTGTGGTTTTTCCACTTTCATAGAATCATAGAATAGTAGAGTCAGAAGGGGCAATGAAGGCCCTTGGGTCCAACCCTAACCCCTGTAAATATGGAGGGCCGACTATATGTGATTTGACTTACATACAAATTTGACTTACAGATAAATTTCCATTTTCTCAGGAATGGAACTGCCTGTATGTAAAATAAATGAATGAAAGGTGTGTATATTTTGAAAACAACAAGGTCACTGGTGCTGCAGTCCTCAGGATTTGGCAAAGCAAAATGAGTTAATGCAAAAGGAAGGAAGGAATGTGATTAATTGGCTCTGTTAGGAAAAGCAGGTACAAGTAGCTGGCTAGAACTTAATAGAACAAGCTTGATTTAGCTATATTTTTGACATACCATTTAAACACCAGGCTGCAATGCACCTTCAGTATTTTGAAGGGAGCTGTTCGCACTCTTAGGTTCAACAAGATTCACAAATGCGTGGATTTTGAAAATTGTGCAAAGAGATCAAACTGTAGACAAGTTTTACTATTGCAAAATTTCCCCTTTCAGGCACTTACCCTGCTGGGTTGTAATAGCTTTGTCTACTGAGTATCGGACAAAGCCATTATGGTTAAATATTGCAAACATTACTGAAAGCTAAAATCACTGTGAATGAAATGTGTTCTGGAGTTCTGTGCTTCCCCAATGCACAATCCACCCAGAGAAGACATTTGGAAGAAGGATTTAGGAGCTGGTGGCATGGGCAGAGAGCAGCATAAGGGAAAGTAGAGGGCACCGAAGATGCATTGAACAGGTGAACCAGCTCCCATGTGCAGAGAAGGGACTGGCTGCTTGTAGCAGGTATGCTGATTGCTCCTACCGTCAGCCGAAAAGCCCAAGTCCATTCCACAGAATGGAGAGTTTGCATGGCAGCTTGTTCACCATGCTGTTCATACTGGCTCAGCTTGCTTGGTTACTTTCATCAGCATGGTTTACTGTGTCATATGAACCCAGCAAGGTTACTGTTTTGATTAACAGATCATCCCCAAACCTAAAATCCACAGGCTCCTAGTGGCTTGTTAGCCTCAGCAGCAATCTGCTCTCGCAGGTTTGGATGACCTGGTAAGCAGCTCTGGTGACAGTAATGAAGCAAATCAGGCTGCTGTGCAACCAACAGGCACCGTGTGGTTATGAAGCTACCATGGCTTGTTAACAGCAGTGGCAATCATGCAGACAAGGTGAGAGACTCCCTTGTGTGCCCACCTCTAAAGGCCCTGCCAAGGAGTGCAGTATAGCACTAGCAATGGCTTGCTCACTCTCCTGGAGGAACAAGCTATCGCTGGCCATGTGTCCTACTTCAAAGAGGACAGTCCTCTATTTCAAAGGTAGTGGGATGACATTCCCCTATGTGAAGTTGTATATATTTCAGCAGTAGGAAAGCTTTCTGGGTCATAATTACAGAAGAAATTAAAACAGCTTTTAAAGCCACATTTTCCAATGAAACGGTTAAAACCGGTCCATGCTGCTAAGCCTGCTGAAACAACAGTTGGCGATATCCTCCTTCGCCATGTGCTATTTAGAGTTGGGAAATGGCTCAGCAGAGGGGGTGGCCTTAACCTGGCACCGAGAAGATATTTAGCCCTTGTGGCGTGGTGGTTCGAGAGTTGGACTGGGCTCCGGGGAGAGCTGGGCTCTAGCTCCTACTCGGCCGTGGCGCTGACTGGGTGACCTGGGGCCAGCCACATCCTCAGCCTATCCTGTTTCACAGGGTTGTGGCTGTGAGGATACAATGAGAGGAAGAGACCCTTGGAAGCTGCCCTGAGTTCCTTGCAAGAGGAAGAAAGATGGGAGTATCAGTGTTAAATAATACTAACTTTGGTGGCATGGTGGCAGACACTATGTTGCCTCCCCTGTTTTATTTGAAGGACTGTATTGTCGAAAGAAGCTTAAGAGCAGAGACATTGGCAGTGTCCATGAACAGCTCACACTGAATGGAGCAGGGAGGTGCCCAGTCCTCCCTGCTACCATGATACATACTTCATTTCTATTCAGGTTATAGTAACGTTTTCTAAATAAGTGACTGTGCATATTGATTAGCATATGCACATCTTATGGAGACCTATGCCTTCTTTGTCCTCCTTTTTGGAAATGTTTGAGTGGCCACCCTGCAAGGGTGTGCACAGGTCACCCGGACTGCTCAAGCAGTGGAGAGGTCCCACAGAGGCACTGGGGCTGTAGTCTGTGTCTGCATCTGCGTTATGTCCTTAAGGCTCAGTGTCTGCTTTGCAGCAAAGGAAGCGTCCTGGAGTTGGTTCCAGAGTCAGTCAGCTCAGGATCATGTTTTTGGCAGCAGCTGGAAGCCGCCTCTGAAATGACAGTCTGACAACAGGTATGACCCCAGAAGAGGGAGACAGGATAGCCAATGCCCAGAGTGGCCACATGTCCTACCTTACATGAACGGTTCTCTATTTGAAATCTCTCTAGTTCAAAGATAACAAAAGATAAGAAGAGAGAGCAGAGGCCTGGATGTTTTCCTGTCAGTAGTTTGTACCAGGGCAGAAAACTGAGCCAGCACACAGGTTGCCTGGTCACACTCCTCCCTGTATGTATTTCTATTTAGATCCTGTATTTATATGCAAACACACATGGGCACACATACACACGGTTTTGTATTCCTGACATGTTCAGACAAAACCGCACATGCACACAGTCACATGGAGAACTCCTTTGTCCTGCTTTCACAACCAGCACCTGTGCGTGCAACAGATGCCAGTTTGGGCCCTTGTGTAAAGGTGCAGTTGTATGCATGGCTGGGGAGTTCTGGAAACTAGAACAAGTTTTGGGCTAAGAATGCATAGGATAGCACCCATATATATGTATATGCTATAAATCGTTCAACCCCTGAAAGAACAAGCTAATTACCTCCATAATTATGCATATTTACATTAGGAAAAAAGTGATGCCCAGTAACAGAGAGGGGAGAGACAAGTTAAGTGAGCTCTAGATTTTGGAGTTACAGGAATCTACTATATTAAATAAAGGGACCAGCCTTTCCTGTATGAAAAATCAAACCGACATTACAAAGTGGATACAACTGTCTAGCACCTCTTGTGCTTGCATAATACCTGACCTAACGAAAAATGCTCTCTTATCTATTATTTTGCATCCTGAAGCCGAGCTATCAAACTAACCTGTGCCTAATCACATTAATGAATTCTTGTGGGTCAGAAAAGGCAGCATCCTAAGTCTGCTTCCTCAGCGTCTGGCAACAAGGCTCACTAAGGCGAACGCGTGTGTCACTGCTTGCGGCTCTCCAAATGTTTTGCTGTAGCCAGGTGGCCGAACAGAGACCTTGATCTTAGTACATGGTTAGAGAGGCTGCTCACTCACTCATGTTCCTCGCAGATGTTGCTGTTTGCCTGGCATGTTCCACTTTAATTGTTCGCCACAGCTGGCTAGAACTTCCATGGTCAAACATAAAAGTAGAGACATTCCACAGCATGCAAATTGTATCTAGCGTAAATGTGTAATGGGAAATGATGAGTGTGTTTCTCTCCTTAACATTAAATTGACAGTACAGATTTTCAAGGGCAGGTTGGCATTCTTGATACATGCATTCCCTTGGGTTGAGTTTAAAAAAATGCTGAAATCGGAAAAAATATGTCAAACAGTTGCAGATTTCTTTTATGCCAGCAATCCTTATTATACATCTTTGAAATAAAATCCCAATAAAACTGGTTGGATTTACATGATTAGGATCAGACTGTCTCTTTAGATATGCAGTCTAGGCCTGTTTCTGGCGTTAAAACCAGCACTACTAAAGCAAACATAATGCACACCTGCAGCTTAATTAAAAACAAAGTACGTAACTTTCCTCAGATGTTTTTGGTTGTTAGCACTGAGGATAAGAAAACTATTTCTATGAATGCCATTTGTATGTTACAGTACTGCAGATGTGGTCAGACTTTTCAGTCTAAGGGCCAAATTATCACCTTGGAAATCTGAAGTGTGTTTGGCAAAATGATGGATATGACCATCTCACTCTCTTATACACCATTGACACAGGCATGTACACACCATTCACACACTCTCTCCTTCTGCACTGTTCAAATGTACACACACAGTGAGCATCCACATAATTCATATATACATGCATACCCCTTTCTTGGGCATATATTGCACTAATCTAACCATTCTAATCTAATCTAACCTACACCGGGGTCATTACAATTTATGCATATCATGCTAAAACATGGTTTAGCAACTTAGATGATGAACCCAGCTTTCCTATGTACACATACAGTTATTGATATAAAGGTAAAGGTAAAGGTTTCCCCTTGACATGAAGTCCAGTCATGCCTGACTCTAGGGGGCAGTGCTCATCTCCGTTTCCTGGCCGAGGGAGCCAGCATTTGTCCGCAGACAGTCTCCGTGGTCATGTGGCCGGCATGACTAAACACCGAAGTGCACGGAACACTGTTACCTGCCCACCAAAGTGGTACCTTTTCATCTAC
>NW_025335268.1:3883957-3899284 GCF_004798865.1 Varanus komodoensis | reverse complement strand
TCTAGGGGGGCAGTGCTCATCTCCGTTTCCTGGCCGAGGGAGCCAGCATTTGTCCGCAGACAGTCTCCGTGGTCATGTGGCCGGCATGACTAAACACCGAAGTGCACGGAACACTGTTACCTGCCCACCAAAGTGGTACCTTTTCATCTACTTGCATTTGCATGCTTTCGAACTGCAAGGTTGGCAGGAGCTGGGACAGAGCAACGGGAACTCACCCCGTTGTGCAGATTCGAACCAGCAACCCTTCGACCAAGCAGCCCAGCAGCACAGCAGTTTAAACCACTGCACCACCTGCAGTCCCTTGTTATTGATACAGTCCCAATCTAATCTAATTGATCATGTGCTAATTCTCTGTTGACATATATACACAAATTGTACTTATAGCCTGTCAAAATAATGCAAAAACCTAGGAATACCCCTTTTTAAAAACCAAACTTTCCTTGTTTCACTATTAATAGACAAGAATCATTGGCTCTTAACTGCAAATGGCTAACATTTTTTATGTTGATATAATTACAATATATTATATGGGCACATTTGCTGTAAGTGTATCAGCAGAAATCTTTAATTAATAACAACATCCATTCATACCTGGTGGAAGCCTGCATTTAGATTAGGCAAAAGGCAGCCATTAAATTGAAGTAGTGAGCTTATTAAGGAGCACAGCCTTATTCCTGTTGCCTGAATTTAGTGGTGCTCCAGTGTGCCCATTTACATCTGCCAGTTCGTTACTAGAGACAATCGATAAAACTTGCTTGCTTTCCATCTGTGCTCATTATTTCCCAAGAACATTACATCTTTAACTTTATATTTCTAAGCACATTCTGGATTTTAATGTATACATTTTTTACACAAATGGATTTTCAGGGTTAGGTACACCATGTGTGAAAGGTCTAAACTGGAGAAAAACAGAGGCACAGCTGAACTCTCATAGAAAATACTTTTTCTGGAATCACAAAACCTTTCTCACCCATTCTTAGAAAACAGCAACCACTTTGTAGGCAGTTCTTTGAATGTTCACCACTTGTTTGTGTATGTCTGTTGATATGTCTGTGAGTGAGAGAGAAAGAATGTAACCCACTATCTTGGGTAGGAAGTACCCAAGATAGGAAGTACTTCCTGGCAGTTAGGACCCCATGGGTATGGAATGGGCTTCCACAGGAGGTGGTTGAGGCCCCATCAGTGAGGGTGTTCAAGGATAGGCTGGACATGCACATAGTGGACATGTCATGAGCAGAGTTGGCTGGAGCCAGGGGTCAGACTAGATGGCCTGGGAGACCCCTTCTGACTCACTCTGTTTTTATGTTTCTTTCTTCTCCCTGTTCATTCTGCAACAAAGACTCATGCACACAATACCTTGAAATGATGCTGTGCCCAAGACACTGGGCAGTTTCCCACGTAGCAAGACATGGTGCTTTCTTGTTCACAGTGGTCTGTCATGTCATCCAAACAATGTCGTGGTATTTTAAGATCATACTTTTTGTTTTTAGAACCTACAGTGAGAAACAATGGCATTGTTTCTATGCTTCACCATGGTTTCCTCTGAATGCAGAATTGTGGTGTGCAACCATCACAGAGTCCCCTGGAAAGAGCGACAGCTTCAAAAACTCCTCCAGCCATCCAACATGGGATTGAATTTCAGGAGCAGTGGCTGATGATGTAGGTGCAGGAGGACCGAGAGAGAAGGGTGGAAACCATACTAACGTAGAAACCAATTGATCATCTGTCAGGCACATCCAGGCCCTGCCCCGCACAAAAAATTTACATTGTAGAAACCTTGCAGGGTTTACTGTGATGTGTGGACCCAAACATTATGAAACATGCAAAATAGCAGCCAGTTTGGTGGCTGGTCCAGCTGTGCCCCTATCTGGACAGGGATTTCCGATCCCTTTATCAGTTTTGTCTTTTCATTTGGATAGAACAAGAAAAAGCACTCTCTAGAACCGGAGGTTTAATTCTGCTTGAACTTAATTGTGGAAACACAATGCCACAGAAGTTCTAAGCAGCTCTCTAGTTTCAGCAAGTAACAGTGGAACCGCATACCTGCCCACTTAGAAGTAAAGGCTTTTGAGCTGAATGAGACTTTCTCAGAGGTAAAATCATACATGATTGCAGTGCTAGGTCCGAGTCTTAGGCTGGATCAAATATACAGTTTCTTCTGAAGGAAGGCCATTTGCTTGTCACTGTTTATAAGCAAAATATTCCTGCCAAAGATTCTGGTACATTTTTAATGTTCCAAAGAAAGGGAAAATAAAAAGGCTATGCACGTTTAAAAGATTAAATGTCAGTTCACGCTCTCACAGCTGAATTGTGAATAACCCAATATATCTAGTTGTTCTTTGTCAGAAAACTAGCTCACTATTACGACTCCATTGTCGTCAGCTTTTTGGGAGGAGGTGCTGCCATTAGAAGGGCTGGCGGTGATAGGAGAGGACCAAAATTTAATCTGCCAGCAGAGGTAGGAAGGGGAAGCTTGCTCTAAATTTGCCCTCCTGCTGACTATTACTTGCTAATGTTGTTAACCCCAAATTCACTGTCTTAAGGAGTTCTGTAATTTAGTCCGTTTTCATTTCAAAGGTGATTTTTTTTCAATTTTTCAAAAAAGACCCTTAGAATCACATTGCAGGATTAAAGGGTATATTATAATTATCAATATCAATAGCAATAAAAGTTTATTAAAGGTCATTAAAATGAAAGGGGATGGCTATAGATCCCATCAATCTGAACTGACTCCCTCCTCTGGTGTTAATTAGAAATCTCAGATAATGGTTATATGGGGGAGTAGTGGGGAAATTTAATTACGAAAGTTTAATGGGCCACTATCTACTTCCTGCCAGATTAAAAACTGATGATTTACACAATTTTTGATACTGCTCCAGCCTTTTTCTTAAAAAAGAGGAAAAAAACATGTTACAGAATGTAAAATAACCCAAGCATTTAGCTTGAAGCATTTTGTCTGTGCCTAAACAAAGAGGGAAAGGCAGGGACAGCAGAATGCATACAGAGCAGAAGCAGAGAGCTCAGTTACATCAAAGGGATAAGGAACTCTGGGTAGAGAGCAGGAGCTTCCATCTGAAAACAGCAGAGTGCTCAGGCAGAACTCTGGGGCAGTGGCTTTGGGCTCCACTCATCAAAATAAACAGGACCGGGGCTCAAAGGCAGGGGCTGACTTACCCCTTTTTGAAGGAAAGGGGGTCACCCATAAGACCTTGTTATTCCCACAGTCCAAAGATCTGCTAGTCTAAGGAAAAGCATTTGTGCCTGCCTGCCTGCATGTGTGTATTTCCACCCTCTTGCTACAGTCTAGAACACTCCCTAGCAATGCTTAGGAAGAGAGGAGGAGGCCCCTGACCGCTGGGCCATGCTGTGGGGCAGGGGGCTGAATGAGTGACAGCGCCTGTGTGTGTGGAAGTCAGCCTTTGTCCGTTATTTGCAATGCCTCATACATGTGCAAGATCTTAGGGGTCATGCAGAATGTGTGTGCATGGTGCCAGGGCAGTGGCTTAGAGTAGGTGCGATCCTGCTAATTGCCTGCTCAGAATGATGGTATGTCTTAGCAGGAGATGAGGAAGTCATTGTCTTCTCTTGAGCAGCTTTTTGACCTTGCTGAATTTTGTCTGCCTTCCCTTAAATCTGAAATGGTGCGTATTTGCCCATGGTGGGGAACATTGCTTGCATACACAGACGTCTTGTGCAATTGGCCTTCGTGATTACAGGCAGCTTCTGAGGATAGATCACATACCACTGTGCTACAGATTGCTGTAGCTGTGCTCACTGGCTTAAAAAAGGGAGGTGATATTTTAAGGACTGCATTTGTCGTATGTTCCTATCCTCTGTCATTGAACAATATTTCAGCAAGTAATTGCTTTGCACAATATGGAAACAGCTTAAGGAACTTCCATTTGGGTGCATTTGAAGGAACACAATGGATAACATTGCAGAAAGCAAGCCAAAATTCAAAGCTGGGGAAATGTATGTGAGTACATCAGTAAAGGTAAAATGTACCCTGCAAAACCTCATGCCACAATGCACTAACAAAGCTGCAGGGACTCACAGCACTCTTTACTTACTTAGCCAAATGTAGCTGCGCAGAAAACAGGAGCCATCTTCATCAGTATCATTTAACATTACATCTCAAGAAAACATTCGACCCAATCGTCGTGTCCATTCAGCACTATAATTTAGGTCTGTGTGACATCACAAAAAATAATGTTGCAGATGAAGCACAATATTTCTCACTTGAACAAGTGGTTATTGGATGATGCATTTGTGAATACTTAAGAAAACAAAAACAGGGCACTTAATTAAATGCAGGAGTTTGGCAAAGACATGCTAGCACCTTCCATAGGAATGGATTGGATGTACCAAGAGATTTGGGGAAAGCATAGGGAACTGGGCAGGCCTCAGAGCCCAGCAGAAAAGGAGAGGAGTTCTCTCCTCTGTTTCTAATTTCCCCGTGTCACCCACAGGTAAGAAATATAGAAACAGTGAGTCAGAATGGGTCTCCCAGGCCACCTAGTCTGACTCTCAGCTCCAGCCAGCTCTGCTCATGGCATGCCTACCATGTGCATGTCCAGCCTATCCTTGAACACCCTCCCCAATGGGGCCTCAACCACCTCCCGTGGAAGCCCATTCCACACCCTCGGGGTCCTAACTATCCAGAAGTACTTCATGGCATCCAGAATGTGGGCACTTCCTGCACCTGTAGTTTGCAGCTCAGTAGCAATCACCACTAGCTACCCTGTGCAATAGGCCTTTTATGCAGAATCCCAGGCTGCTTTTGCCTTGGAGGATGCCTGTCCCTTGACTTACATTGTGAAGCCTCTCCAAGTGGACCGGCTCAGGGACAGACGTCCCACATCACCATCTGCTCTGTCAGCGTAATCGTTGCGACCGTCCTGGTGCATAGCCAGGGCCGTTTCTTCTTCCTTGCTGGAGATGAAAGCATATTGTCCCATGCGAAGTGTGCCCAAATGGCTTGTGGTGAGGCTGTCTCTGCCAAGGCCCTTTTTGCCAGCGGAATCTGATCCCATGTTGCCGCAGAGCCTTTTGGGTGGCTGTTGGTTCCATCTCCAGCCACCCTGTCAGGCAGGTTCTGGGCAATGTTCTTGACTGTTCCCCAGGCTCAGTTTCCGCCCCCTGTGTTTTTCTTCCTCCCTTCCTCTCTGTTGCCATAGGAGAGCCTGTCTGAACCTGGAGCCTTGGACTACAACTCCCAGCATTCCTGACTATTGACCATGTTACCTAGGACTGAGAGGAGTTGAAATCCAAAACATTTGGAGGGCACTGGGTTGGGAAAGGGAGTTCAAAAGGCCCCTGGGCTCTACCAGGACATTCCCATGTTGGTAACACCAGGCCCATCCAGACCCAACCTTCTGGGGCCAAATAAGATTTGGAAGCAGCACTCAAAACAGTTTGGCTCTCAACACTCCTTTCCATCTCACAGATCTGAGTGTGTCTTTGTGCCACCCATTAGGGGCACTAGGCCAGGTGGATTATCATATGCACACAACTCCTTTGACTACTGGTCACTATCACTAAGTGCTGTGGATGCACAAGCATTGATGTGATTTAGACAGCTGCAGAAACAGTGACTGGAGGTTGACATTCTGACTTTCGCTCTAACCAGAATGTATTGAGCTGGAGAAAACTTCAAGGCTTTAGGACAGGGGAGGAAAGCCTTTGGCTCTCCGGTCATTTTGGTCTGCAGCATAGCCAAATATGAGGGATGGAGGGATTTGTAGCCCAGAACATCTGGAGGACAATAAATTTGGAAGAAATTTAGTAAATTCCAAATTTAGTTTAGAAGAAAAAATTAACTAGGACTTGTTGTCATTAGCCATCTTAATCCCAACACCCAAATGAAGATTTGGGGATGGAGTGTGAGTTTAGAAATATTAAAACAGAATTACCACACGCACGCACGTGTGCACACACACACACACAGACACAGAGAGAGAGAATAGGGTGTGCGTGTGTGTACGTATGTTTAATTCTATGACTTAGGAAATTGTTAATATAGGTATTGAACTTCTGGACCTACCAGTAAAAATTGGCTTAAATTATGGGTACAAGGTGGCTGAAGTTTTCTCCTCCAAGAAACGTCTCCCGTTTGACACTTGAAAATTAATGAACCCATTGAAAAGAGTTAGACCCAAATGACTTGTCCAAGGTCGTGTTCCCACATGTGGCAGAGCAGATAAGAAGATACGGTAGCAATGCCTCCTGGTCGCATGGAACAGACAACTGCTTTCTCTGAATGGCATAATGAATGATTAAACCTTCAAGAATGTAGCAACCTTAAGTGGGAATATTCTGCTGGATTCTACATTTGGGGTATATTAATCTTTAATGAGCACGTTTCAAAATAAAGTATTTCCATTCCTAGAATTTGTCTTGACCAAAGAATGAGCCTAAAATGGTTAATATTTCAAATGATGAATTGCAAAGAAAAGAAAAAAAGCAGAATGCCTAAAAGCATGTTTAAACATTCTAATGTGCTTGTTTCCCTTTCTGGAGAGGTTCTGGTGTCCAAAAGTTGAGAACTCAGCATTATAAACCAAGACTTGTTGTCAGTTCTAATTTAGAGAGATGTAGACAGCTTTATACAGCAGCTCCATGGCCTGGAGCTGTCTGTCTTGCAGTTGAAGTCCCACTGTGTCGACTGCATGTCCTTGAACATTTCAGGTAGACTTGTAGCTCTGGGATTTGCCACCCTTGTGGAATTCAGGTGTGTAAACAACAGCATTCAACTTTCCTAATTTATTACAAGATAATGAGTTAGCGAGGAGACATTCAGACATTACATTCTTCATCTCCTTCAAGGTCCTCTGAGTGTTTCAGTCAAAAGAATGGAGTCCATCATTCTTTGCCATGAAGGGGAATGCATACCCCCCACCCCATTTCACTCCTTGCATGCCTCGGCCTTCCAGAAATTCAGGCACATTTCTGCTACTTTTAATACATAGATTTCATCAGTCAAAATCATAGAATTCTTGCGACGGGAACGCTTCCAGACCCTGTCATACCTGACAGATCTTCCCCAGCCAGGCTGCAAGGGCAGAGGGCTTCACCAAGTTCTAGACTGCATCTCTGAAATGCAGACTCAATATTTCTTGAAGTTATTTAGTTTCCCTTCAGCTACCCTGTCATACTATGGCAGGCAGATAGAAAAAGAAAGACGTTTTCCACTTTAATAAAGCAGACATTCTTTTTTCAAACCAATGTCAGATCCAGCTTGCTCATGGATTGATAGGCACAGGTGTGCTAGACCTCCATTCCTGTGTATCACCCAATTGCAACCTTTTCCAGGTGCTATAAAATTTAGGCATGCAGGGGACATGGGGATGTGTGCTCTGGCCCCAGTCCCTTCCCCTTTGCTTTTCCTGCATTCAAGCAGAAGCCTAAAGCAGGGATGGGCCCCTTTTGACCCTCCAAGTCCAAAGAGAAGCTACAGTCCCATTAAGCTCCATGCAGCTTAGAATCCTGATTGTGCAGGTTTCCTGATCACATGAAGGATTGCGGCTATGCTTGGCCAAATGTGGCTGCAGTCTCTCTTCAGGTCTTCCCATTTGGTGTGGGAAGGCTGCATGCAGGAGATCAGGGCTCTCTTCCTTCCATACTTACCATTTTACACTGCCTGAATAAAGTGACACCATTATGGACTTTGTTCTTCCTCAAAGGATCTCCAAGTAGATTTCTAAGGAGCATACTCTGATCCCTCTATCTATGTTATTCTGGCAACAACTTTGCAAGGTAGGCTAGGCTGAGAAATTGTGACTTGAAGGTCATCAGTGAATTTTGTGACTGGAAGGGGATTTGAACTAGTCCTGGTCCACCACTCCAGCTACTATAGTACATGATGTAGATGTGTGTGCAGAAGTTGTATGGCTTCCAGTTTCCAGGAGTGTCAAAGCCAGCTTCTAAGTTCAGGAGAGGTCAGCATGACCTACCTGACTGGGGAAGATCCAGAGGTCACCCTTCTTTGGTTTAGACTTATTATGTCATGGGTTCTGTGTCCCAGTTTAAGAAATTGGCTTGGAGGGAAGCACCCATTGGTCCAAGCCTTTGTGCACTCATGATTCCTCACTCCGCAGTTTGCAGGTGCTTTTCACAATGTCATCTTTTGCCAGGGCCTCTCCCATTTTAATAGCCTCTCACCGCCTCTCATGAGGGAAGTGAATGGTGACCTGAAATCTTCATGTATTTGTGCAATTCTGCTATACCACCGGTTGCATAATGGAACATATAGAAAGACAGAGAAAAAAACATTTGCAGAAAAATGTGTAAAGGGGCAATCATAATCCCAGAAGCAGAACCCTCTTTAAATGGCAGGCTCATGTAGAAAAGCCCATAGCCTCAGTATTCCTCATCCGTCATATATTAGCATTAATTGTATGGTTTTCTGCAGTTGTACTGGTCACTCTGAGAATATTCTGTTAGACTCCCTCTAGAGCACCTACACCAGCTCAGATGTAGATTTGCATTTGTATATGTAGTATAGGTTTGTTTGGGTGCAGTAGGCAAGTGGCTGCACTGAAGACCCTCACTCCACCCTGCACAAGCGCACCCCTTTCTGCACTTTGGTCATATTGGTGGACCTAGTTAAAAACAAAGTCAGCCACATAAGCTTCAAGTTGGCCCACTTTAAAGCAGTTCTGCAGAGCTGTTGCTGTTGATCCATGCAGTCAAGTCGACCCTATGAATGAATGAATGAATGAATGAATGAATGAATGAATGAATGAATGAATGCTCTCCAGAGGTCCTGTGCTTGGCAGCCCTGCTCAGTTCTTGTAAACTCAAGGCTGTGGATTGATCCATTTCATAGTTGGTCTTCCTCTTCCTCTGTCCTTGCCTTTCCCTGCCATTATTGTCTTCTTCAGTGAGTATTGCTTTCTCACAATGTGCTGATAGTTCAGCAGCCAAAGTTTCATCATTTCTGTTTCCAGGATTACTTAGTGCAAAACTTATCTTGAAGACTTTGGAGCATATCTGTCTAGGGAAGCCACTAGATTAAATTGTTTTACATTTATAGCTGCTTTGCCACTCATTTGGGACCCAAAGCACATGTACTTTGCAGATGTAGGTTGCAGCTATGTCTGACCTTCATTTTTACTCTAAAGTAACTGCAAGAGCCCATTTTGACCTAGGACTTGTGTCTGTGTTGGCCTGAGGGATGGCCTCAGATGTGACCCCAAGCCAGAATACCTTCTCCACACTTTGAATTTTCATTGCAAAAAAGCAACCCTTTAAAACCAATAGATCAGTGTCTGACAATGAAAATTACAGGCAGAGACCCCTGATCTGGACTGGGACCACATGGATAGGGGAAGAGCTTAAAAGCTTTTGTAAACTAGGCATTTATTGTGCACTCATAATTTCCTACTGACAGGTTTTCTTATAGAATTTTTAGATGATGTTATGACCTTCAGGTTTTCTTCTGTTGGTAAACTGCACTTTTGGTGAAGTTCGTTAAGAGTGGGAAATATGGTGTATTATTTCTGAAATTAGGAGAAACATCATTTCCACTTGCATATTTGTGCTATTTCAGTATAACACATCGTCGCCCAGAGGTTATGTATCAGGACAGCAGAAAAGTAAATGCTGTTGACGTAGTGGTCAGATCTCAATTCTGTGATGAAAAGTAGATCTGTGGATTACTTTGACAGCCTCATGTTGGGAAGCCCAAAGACTTCCCAACACCCCACAACTGCCAGAGTATCAATCCGGCCTAGGGCTCCTCTGCTTTTTTTAAAAAAAGAAAAGTCATCGTTGCCACATCTCTAACTCATAGTGTGGCCCTAACCGTTCAGACATGCTGAAATCTGTCTATGGGTATTTCCACACAGAGGGCTCCGAGCACTACGGTTGAAGGGTATTGTGCAGCTGGAGAACATAAGAAGATCCCTGCTGGATCATTCTGTTCACACAGTGGCCAACCATGGGGTCTCTCCAGTCCCCTCCTGCCCAAACTTCCCAGCAACTGGTGTATATGGGAATACTGCTGGGAATACTGCCTCTGATACTAGAGGTAGCACGGAGCCAACAGCACCCGTACCATCCATGGTCTTCTCCTAAGGAAATTTGTCCAATTCCCATATGAAACTGTTCAAATCAGCAGGCATCAGAATTTCTTGAGAATTCACTACTATGAATTTCATAGTTTACCTACGCATGGTGTGAAGAAGTACTTCTTTTTATCTGTCTACTGGGTTCAAGTGTTATGGGAAAAGGAAAAAATGTTTCCCTAGCCACTTTTTTCACATGATGCAGAATTTTTAGCACCTCTACCATGTCTTCCCTTCCTCAATTTTTTCTAAGATAAACCATCCCAGCAGTTGTAGCTGTTCCTCATAGGGGACTTGCTGCAACCCCTTGATCACTTTGGGTGGCCTTCTCTGCAATCTTTCATTCTCTGCAATGTCCAGAACTCTATACAATATTCTCAGTGTGGTTCCAAAGATTCGTATAAGAGTAGTTCTACTCTACTACTACTACTTTGTTCTACTCTAGTTCTACTCTACTACTACTACTAATTCTACTACTTTGGAGTAGTCCAAAGATTCGTATAAGAGTAGTTCTTGGCAGTTTTATTGTCAGTTCTTTCTTAATTATGCTTAACCTGGAGCTTCCTTTTCTGTCTATCTGGTAAGAAAACAGTAGAAGTAGTGGTGGGAAAACACAGGAAGATACAATGACATATGCCCCCTTCCAAAAAAAAAAAAAAAAGGTTAATGAACGAGTTGTTGCAATTGCACAAGAAAAGCCTCAGCTGAAAGCATCATATATGTCTGTATGTTTATCTAACCAAAGAGTATTGGGAATAAATCCTGGGAAGCTTTTAAAGATTGCTTGAAAGCTTGGTTTGAAAAAGTGAAGTTTGTTCCACAAGAGAAGAAAAGAAATTGGATACTCAAGAAGTGGCATTTAAGGGTTCCCAGAGGAAAGCTGGGGGCGAAAAAATCTATCAACAATTGCAGAAAGTGCATTACAGGTGAAGGAGCTTAAGACAAAACATATGCAATCAATGATGGCCCACTTGAACTTTGCTTGTATGGTATCTCTTGAGGAAGAGGTATTCCATGGGTGTTAAAATGCCTGCCTTTCCCAGGACGGGGATCCCACAAAAATTAAATGAAAGTAACAAGAAAAATGAACAATGATCAGGGGAGGGTTCTGAAATGCTACAAAGAGACTGCCATTCTCAAAGCTGGAACAGCTTCAGTCATAGATTATCAATAGATCACATGGGTCACTGGGAATCTACCAAGGGATGCTTCTTTTACTTCTGCCCACAAATATACCCCTCTCTATCTCTGTGCATCTCTATAGTAGTGTTTGTATCCTGTCATGCAAAGCAACATTTTCTTGCAAAAGGTTGTCCTCTATCTTACTATGTTATAGTAGGTCATGGTAATGATAAACTCAAGAAAGCCTTGAGGCATTAAGGCTTAAATTTTGTATCAGCTCACCTGGGAGTAAGTCCCATTGGACTGCTGCAGTATTAGCATGGCTGTATAATGAGTAACTTGATATGGCCATTTGGTATTAGACCAAAACTGGTATGTGCACAATATTGTCACACTAATGGTGGAAAGCTGGAGTCCAGGGAGAATAAAAACTTTGGTAAAAGTCAACTATGGGCAGCAATACAAAAAGATTAAAAAATGTTTTTTGCAAGTATTCACAAAAATCAATTTGGCTAAACAAATTTTTAAAAGCCCTTACCCACTAAAGGTTTGGTTTGGTTTGGTTTTGTATTTTTTTAAGAAAATGTCCCACTCTGGGCAGCTTCCACCTCACAAGCTGGGGACACTGCTCAGGGCTGGATACTTGGGATCATGAAAGCTAAATGAGAAAGGGAAGTAGCAACATTTCATGCTATGGTGGGATGAAAACAGCTTGCAAGAGCAGGGAGGGAAACTTTGGTTGGGTCCCCTGGGATATCTGTGGGAGGACCGAGTGGGGAGAAGGTGGACAGTGTGCCCAATAGTCTGTTAGACACATGAAGGGTCCTGGGGCAAAGAACCCACAGTGTATGGTCTGTGTTTTCTCATGGCTTGTGTTTTCTCATGACTTTCTCATGCAAATCCTCCCACCATATTTTCAATGGTAGCCCTGTTACTGTGAAACTCCTTCTTGGGCAGTGTGCATGGCTTCTCCCATTGCTTTTAAACTGGTTTTAAAGATCTGACTGTTCAAACTGAATTTTGCTGCAAGCCTTTATTTTTAAGCTGCAATTTCAGCAGTTCTTGCCATTTATTGCTGGTTTGAAGTGAAATATTTCCGTGTTGTTACAGTGAAATGCACGGCATCTTGCAAGTTCTTCCACTCGTCTTGTTTGTGAACTGCCTTGGACAGGCCTTACGTTTGAGAAGGACCAGTCTTGATGAACCAGTCTTGGCATCCACCTCGGGCACAGCTTCTCTTTCATTATCTCTAACAGGGTTGGGGAGCAACGGGGCAGCAGAGGACTCAGGTCTATTGCTGCAGCTAGCCGCCCAGCCCTTTGGGGAAGGGGGAGCAGCTTATGTTGGCTCCTGGATGTTCAGCTCTGCCTGAGCTTAGTTTTGGCATGGCTCAGCTTTCCCCCAAACACTACCCTTCATCTCTTGGGTGGTCCCTCTCTGACTCACAGTGCCCCCAGTTCTGGCTTTTTAACTTTACCTATTGGCCATGATTCTGCCCACCTCTGTTCCATACTTGCCAAATTGGGACAATTCCATGTAACAGCACTGCAGCTTGTCTGTACATCCTATGGAGACATCATGGGGAAGGTTAAAAACATGCCAGCACCATAGCCAGTCTGGGGAGTATGAGAAGGAGCTTTCCCAGCCCTCCCTAGGATGGCCAGCCAGTGCCTGTGCCATCTGCCTGGCCAGAGTGAGTCCAGGCCATATGGGGCAAAGCCTGCCCCAAAGCTTCCTCTCACAAGAGGCAGCATTCCACATTGCAGGAGACTTTCTCATCCGGTCTCATGGCAGCTGCGATTTCTGGCCTTTGCAAAGTATTTTCATTCCTTGGGCAATGGGTTAAACCCAGTGTGGTTTGGCGCTAGGGGAAGATGTTTTTATCCAGAAAAGAACACAGAAGCGTGATCTAAAGGGCTGCGACTCCCACTGATCGGCTTATATGCTGTCAAACTGCATTTGCAGAAATGCGACTAAAAGAAGGGGCCGGGCCATGAATTTTCAACAGCAGACTATAAAGAGTCATCTCTTGCGGGTGTTATTTGCAAACAGTTTCCCAAAGACAATGACTTCTGATCAGGAACATACAATTTTCCTGTGATAAATCTTTGACCCAAGAACAATGAGAGAGGAACACAACAGACTTAAGTCTTCTTGGAGAGTAGAGTTTACTTACACTGGTTGCAATAAATATGTTGGTTCAGGAGAAATCAAAAGATGTTGAAGTAGAAGCCTGACATGCTGGCATTTGATGAAAAACTTGTTTAGTGTCTAATATATCATATAAAGATTTGCTCAAGAACAGTTTGTCCTTGCGATAGGATTGTCCCATAAAGCTGCTAACATCCTTAGGGTGTGACCTTAGGTTACATGCTATAAAATTGACGATCACGCAAGATAAAGCTGACTTTTCCTTCCCAAAGTGTGGCCTTTATTTTCAGAATGCATTACTACTCATTCTGTTGTGCTGGTTTTGCCTCCTCTGACCCGGCTGCTAGACGATGTTTTAAAAGAAATCCACTGAGAACTAATTTCTTAATTGTAGATAGGATAAGCTAACTTTAGATCATAACACATACTACACAGCAAGAACGTTTATTTATCCATTTAGTTATGATTTGAAAGCATTAGTCTATCCCATTCTTCCTCCATTGAATGCCGGATATTATGCATCCAACACCCCACCTCCTATTTTATCTTCAGAACAACCATGTAGTAGAGATTAGACTGAGCAATGATGACTGGCTCATGGACGCCCAGTGTGTGTCATGGCTGAGCAGGGATTCAGTCTGAAGAACATTTGTCTTTCTGCTTTAAAAACAGAGGCCTATTTTATTGTTACATCCATAAGGAGTTCTTCTATCTAGAAGATGTACACATTCTAGATAAGTAGGAGTTTTTCCACATGACGTCTTTATTCAGTTCATCATTCCTCACTCATGGTTGTTTACAGGTGCTTAGACAATGATGGAACCAATTACATGGCTGAGAGGTTGCAACTTGGCTCGTGTTAGAGGAAGGCAGATTCTGGCTAGATACCAGGAAAATGATCCTGACTGTTAGAGCAGTACAACAATGGAACCAATTATCTAGGACAGTGGTGGCGAACCTATGGCACGCATGCCGCAGCGGGCATGCAGAGCCCTCTCTGTCAGCATGCGAGCCAAGTCACCCTAGCAGCCGAGCATCAGATAAAGGTGCACATAGGGGCCATGCACATGCTCAGAAAAGAGTAGCGGCACCAGGCAATGATGTCACGAGCCATGACTCGTCCGAGCTTTCGCATGGCAGGTCAGTGCGCTACCAAGGATATACTCATAAATATATATATTTGCTTGGACTGACAGTGAGTTGTTTTTTCTAAACTAAAACCTCAGTATTCAGGTTTTATTGCAGTGTTGGCACTTTGCGATAAATCAGTGGTTTTGGGTTGCAGTCTCTAGAAGGTTCACCATCACTGACCTAGGAGGTCGTGGGTTCTCCTACCCTGGAGGCATTCAAGATGTAACTGGACAACCATCAGAGAGAGATCATTTCACTCGGAGTTCTGCACTGAGCAGGGGACGGGTGGCCCTCTGGCTCCTTTCAACTCTACCATTCTATGATTCTGTGTGACAATTTCATTCACTTTGCTCAAGAGTAGTTTTTAAGAGTATTTGGGGAAGTGGTTGGAGTCAGAAAAATCTCACCTTTCTTTGACATTTCAAACCAAAGTTCAAGTCCCTACCCATGCAAATACTATACTGCCACCTAGAGAACATGTAGTGGAAAGTATGGGAAGACAAGAAAATAAAATAACCTAATGTAAAGCTCCAATCTTAATTCTTCAAAAACAAGCAACCCCCCCCCCCGAAATAGAAAGAGAGGGTTAACAGCCTCATCCACAAATGGTTGTAAGACCATGAGGCAGTACAGGTGAGAATCGTACTGTAGCAGTTAAGAGCACAGGTTGGGACTCGGGTAATCTGGGTTCTAGTCTCTGTGCAGCCATGGAGCCAATTGGGTAACTTTGGGCCAATCACAGACTCTCAGCCCAACCTACCCCACAGTGTTATTGTTGTGGGGTTAAGACTGAGAACAGGAGAAGGAGAATGATGTAAGCCACTTTGAGTTCTGAAAAAAAGAAAAAAGTGGGATA